>NC_081347.1:47795647-47816179 GCF_029784015.1 Lycium ferocissimum | reverse complement strand
ATGAAGATAGCGGAAAGCGGTAATATGAGCGGTGGCCCAGGTCGCCCCTACACCCGTCGCGGCCCGTAGCTCGGGTCGTGACACCATGGCATGGCCGGCCACCCTCTCCTTTGGGCCTCAATTTTTTTCATTTTTTTTTAGCCCAATAGTTGATGGATCGCTCTTGGAAATTCACGGGACTAATTTACAAGGTTCCAATTTTACCCTTAACCTTCCTTAACATTTTCGCATCAATATTTCCTTCGGCATCACATGCACATTAAGTAGGATCCAATTAAAGCCTTATTTCTTACCATTCCGAATTATTTCCAATTTTTCCGACAACGCACAAAATGCGAGGTGTAACACTTAATTCCAGGCAGCGCCAATAGATGGAGCTCCTGAAAGACTATAACATCTCTATTCTATTCCATCCCGCGAAGGCCAATATGGTAGTTGATGCCACAGTCGCAAAGCAGAGAGTATGGGGAGTTTGGATCGATTGATTGTTTCCGAGCATCCATTGGCCATGGAGGTTCGGACTGCGCTACGCTTGCGTTCCCCTTGATATTTGACCCCAGCGCAGATTTTAGTTGTGTGTGTTGAAGTCGTCTTTATCGGATTGGATCAGGACTCATCAGTTTGAGGATGCTCAATTGAGCAAGATTCGAGATAGAGTTTTAAGTAGTGAGGCCAAGGAGGCCGTGATTGATTTTGAGGGCATTTTGAGGATTAGAGGGCGCGTGTGCGTTCCTCGTGTTGGTGATTTGATTCAGTTGATCTTGTCCGAGGCTCATAGCTCTCACTATTTCATTCATCCGAGGACGACTAAGATGTACCGTGATTTAAGACAGCACTCTTGGTGGCGTCGGATGAAGAGAGATATAGTTGATTTTGTGGCCAAGTGTGGAAATTGTCAGCAGGTGAAGTATGAGCACCAACGACTAGGTGGTGTGCTTCATAGGATGCCCATTCCCGAGTGAAAATGGGAGAGGATGACCAAGGATTTTGTTACGGGACTTCCGAAGACCTTTGGCAAGTTTGACTCTATTTGGGTGATAGTTGATCGGTTGACTAAGTCCGCTCACTTTGTTATTAGTTAGGGTTTCCTATACGGCGGAGAAGTTAGCTAAGTTATACATTCGGTATATTATGAGATTTCATGGGGTTCCTATTTCTGTTGTATCTGATCGGGGTACTATTTTCACTTCCCGTTTCTGGAGGGCATTTCATGAGGAGTTGGGTACCCGATTGGATCTTAGTACAGCTTTTCATCCCTAGACGATGGCCCGGTCGAGCGGACCATTCGAGTGCTCGAGGACATGTTGAGAGTGTGTGTATCGAATTTGGGCGGTCATTGGGATCAACACTTACCATTGGTAGAGTTTGCGTATAACAACAAGCCATCATTCGAGTATTAGCATGGCGCTTTTGAGGCTTTATATGGTAGGAGATGTAGGATCTCCGCTGTTAGTTTGACGGATTCAAGGCTCGACCTTGGAGTACGATCTACCGAAGAGTCCTTGATAGAGTGAGAGTTATTCAGGCCAAGCTTTTGGCAGCTCAGAGTCAAAGAAAAGATGCATGCGGACCGAAAGGTTCGGGATTTGGAGTTTGCTATTATTGACCAGGTTATATTGAAGGTTTCACCCATGAAGGGTTTTATAAGGTTTAGTAAGAGGGGCAAGTTGAGCCCCAGGTATAGTGGTCCATTTGACGTGGTTGACGGTGTGGGTAATATAGCTTATGAGTTGGCATTGCCGCCAAGCTTGGCGGGAGTTCATCCAGTTTTTCATGTGTCGATGCTGAAGAAGTACCATGCCGACGGTACCTACATTGTTTGTTAGGATTCTATATTACTTGATGAGAATTTGACTTATGAGGAGGAGCCTATCGCGATCTTGGATAGGCAGGTTCGAAAGTTGAGGTCGAAAGAGATTGCTTCTGTGAAGGTACAATGGAAGCACCATCCCGGTGAGGAGGCTACTTGGGAGACCGAGTCCGACATGGGTAGCCAATATTCCCAGTTGTTTACTGATTCAGATATTTCACGCTTCTTTTCTTTTCTTCACTCGAGGACGAGCGACAGTTCAATTGGTATGATTTTTCGGTATTTTTGCCCATTCCCGAGCTTGGTTAGCTCACTTTTGACTCAAGAGAACAGTTGGTACGCTTCCCAAGGTGTCTAGATTGGATTCGAGCAACTTTTTGTGAAATTGGCTTAAAGTGAAAAATAGTTGACCCAAAGTTGACATTTGGGTAAACGGACCTTTTTCGAAAATTCGTCGATTCCGAGAGGTCCGGATGATCGTGTAGAACTGGTGGGTATATCTGGTTTGGTTCCTAATGCACTCGGATGCATTTTGGGACTTGGGTTGAGAAAGTGAAATTAAGGTATCGGGGGTTGACTTGGTCGACGGGACCTCCGTTGGGAATTTGAGGCCACGAGCGCATTCGTAGCGTGTTTTTATGTGTGTCTATGTGTATGGTATGTGAGCAGATGGCCTCGGGAATTAGTTGAAAAATCGGATTGAATTGTGAAACTTGGGTGGATTTTCTGGTGTCTGGTGCCCGTTTGGGCGGCACCATGTCACGCCCCAATTCCGGAGTGATGTGACCGGCACCCGAAGCCAAATCAGGCTCGAGTGAACCACTCTAAATCTGGAACGCTGGGGGAGTAATCCCCAGAATAAAACGGTAAGGCCCACCGCACACACGGACAATACCACAAACCGCAATCTGATATATATATATATATATATACTGACTATCTCATCTAAACTGAGCACACACACCCCAATATATATATATATATATATATATATATATATATATATATATATATATATATATATATATATATAACTGAGCAAGCCGACAAGGCTACTATAATCGTACAAAACCAGCAGTATCCAAACAGACATATACAAGCCGACGAGGCTGTCACTTGGACACACTATATACATGACTCGTTTACAAGCCTCTAGAGAATGTGCGACTGTGCCATAAAATTTGTAATCAAAAGGGAGAGATTCCAAAGACACGGAATCAGTGGGAACAAAAAGGGAGCTCACCAATCGGTTGCTATCGCATCCCCCGCCATCGGGGAGGCCTATCAACTGTCAACCGTACCGCAGCATGAATGCAAAGGCTCTCCAAAGAAAAGGGACGTCAGTACGAAATAATGTACCGAGTATGTAAGGCAATGGAATAATTGAAACTAAACTGAAAATAATACAAAATAGAGGCCAAAGAATTCTCAGAATAACTCTTTGATCTGTCTTAAGTGGAATGCAATGCCATGATAACCTATGTCTCACAGACCAAGTGGCCAGGCTAAATAAAATGTCTCACTGACCCGTTGGCCAGGCAAATCTGTCTCACTGACCAAGTGGCCAGGCTAAATAAAATGTATGCATATCAGGTATACGCTGGAAAGTATCAATACTGTAACATGTCTCTTTTATCTCTTTATGAACTTCAGGACATAGGGAAGGGATATGACCCCTTAAAAAGAATGACATGACACTCGGAAACTAGGCAACAAAGGTGATAAGCTCTACTTTGACAAATCCCTAGTCATAAGGTTTATCACACTATTACCATATGTGGAATTACGCCAAGAAAAGAAAAAACAGCCTTAACATACCTTTTCGGTCTTCTGTTACTTAACGCTTATCCTCCCAAGCTCGTAAATCTACATTCAAGAGAATTCATACTATTGTTAGGCTTATCGTCATATGCCTATCTTAAGTCTTCAAATTAAACTCCTTTATAATAACGCCAAAATTCGGGCAGGATCTCCCCTGTTTATATCCCTAGCCCGAAAGCACAATATCAACAACCAACACAACAATAACAACCCTAACGCCAACAACATCATAATCCATACGAAAATATTCCATAAAACATCCCACACGATGTTTATCAACATACAATAACAATATACACTTCTTTTCTTCCCAATCAAGGAGCATAATCTCATCAACACACCAACAAAATTAGATACCATTCATATATATGGAAATTAGCCCAACAACACAGCCACAAAATGCTCAAAATAATCCATAAACTCAACAACTACAACATAACACTTTATGACCTTTCCTCCATAACTATTGTCACTTTTAAGACTTGCTAAACCTTCAAATCAACTCAACATAAGAGATAGGGTGAAGAACATACCTTATACTTGAAAAAATTTAGCCACACCAACTTTCTTCAAGACCAAACTCACCACAACATCAAGTAAAAACAAGAACAATCACTTTTCATGAACTAGTTTGGTGTAATCTTGTTGAATTCTTGATTTAAGGGGTTATGTGTTTAAGAGAAGTGTATGGATGTGTGTAGAACTCCCAAGAAATGTAAATGATGAAAAAAGTGGAATAATAGGGTATTTATACCCCTTGAGAGTTGGTTCCACCGACTTTTTAGTGGGGCCCGCGGGGAGCCATTTGACAGCTTGGAGGCTTATCTTGAAATGCCCATAACTCCCTACTCCGATGTTGTTTTGATGAATGGTTTGTTGCGTTGGAAACTAGACTTCCTGAACTTCAATTTAGGCTTTTGCTTCACTTCAAAACTCCTGATATACTAGGAGCTATACCCCTCTAAAGTTGACCTAAAATTTCTGTCCAAAATTCTGCCAACTTTTTTCAAATTTTCGATAAACTTATTTTCTTTGATTTGCTTGATCCCGAAACCTTTACACACTTGCTTAACACTTGTTAAGAGTATTACTTAACCTTGTATGGGTTTCATGACCTCTCTTAGCTTACGTTACTTTACGTACAACGCAAATGATGCAAAAAAATTTCGAGGTGTAATGTTCTCCCCCCTTTTAAAAACATTCGTCCTCGAATGTTAAGCTCTTAAGAATGCTACGAAAATTTCGCCAGAGTTTTCCCTGTAAATGTACCACTACCATCCTGTCACAACAACCCAAAATATACAAAGGCCTCACAGGGTTACAATATCAATATCCATATTGGCCACACACGACTAAGAAATCATTCAAAGAAGCATCACATACCTGAGGATAATGGTGTCTCTGGCTGGAGCTCTTCTGGAAGTGGAAACAAATGTGGATACCTGGACGTCATATCTTTCTCAGTTTCCCAAGTCATTTCTTCCCTATTATTGTTTCTCCACTAGACTTTAACTGAAGCTCCGTCTTTGGTTCTGAGTCTCCGAACCTGCCTATCTAGAATAGCAATACGTACTTCTTCATAGGATAATTTCTCAGTAACTTGGACATCTTCTATAGGCACGATTCTGGAAGGATCTCTTACGCACTTACGAAGCATTGACACATGAAAAACTAGGTAGACTGGCTCCAAATCCGAAGGCAGATCTAACTCATAAGCTACTTGGCCTACCTTGCGCACAATCTTTTAGGGTCCAATGTATCGAGGACTAAGCTTACCCTTCTTACCAAATCTCATAACGCCTTTCATCGGCGACACCTTCAGGAATACCCAATCATTAACTTGGAACTCCAAGTCTCGTCGGCGATTATTCGCATACGAGTTCTGTCGAGTTTGGGCTGTTAATAATCGATCTCGAATAAGCTTAACTTTCTCCACCGCTTGTTGGATTAAATCTGGCCCTACTAATTTCGTCTCTCCCACTTCAAACTATCCAATTGGCGATCTACACTTTCGTACATATAAAGCTTCATACGGGGCCATCTGAATACTGGAGTGGTAACTATTATTGTATGCAAACTCAATAAGAGGCAAGTGATCATCCCAATTAGCTCCAAAATCTAGCACACATGCCCTTAACATATCTTTAAGGGTCTAAATAGTACTCTCAGCCTGTCTGTCTGTCTGGCGGTGAAATGCTCAGACTAAGATTCACCTGAGTCCCCAAACCCTCCTGAAAAGATCTCCAAAAGTTAGTCGCAAACTGCGTACCCCTGTCGGAGATAATGGATATAGGAACACCATGAAGTCGGACTATCTCCTTAATATAAAGCTTTGCATAATCCTCGGTGGAGTAAGTAGTCCTAACAGGTAGAAAATGTGTTGATTTTGTCAGTCTATCAACAATTACCCATATAGAATTAAACCTACGCTGAGACCGGAGTAAGCCTGAAATGAAATCCATATTAACTACTTCCCACTTCCAAGTCGGGATTTCCATAGCCTGCAATAATCCCTCGGGCTTCTGATGTTCAATCTTCACCTGTTGGCAATGAGGACACTGGGCTACGAACTCCGCTATATCCTTCTTCATTCCATCCCACCAATAAACCATTTTGATGTTGCAGTACATCTTTATTGACCTTGGATGGATAGAATAGCGAGAGCAATGAGCCTCCGCCATAATTTTCTGACATAACCCCGCAACATCGGGAACACACAACCTACCTCGATACCTGAGGACTCCATCTTCGGTAATCCCAAATGGTGATTTCTTCTTTTCATGGGCTGTCTCCTCAGTAATGGGTCAATGAAGGGTCTTGTCATACCGACGCCTTTTCACCCCTGATACTAAGGCCGATATTGCCGTAGTCCGTATAAGAACTCATGTATCTCCCCGAATCTATCACTCTGACCCCCAAATTGGCTAACTGAAGAAGTTCACGAGCCAACTCCCTTTTTTCAAATTCTCGTTAGGTATGCTAAACTACCCATAGATTTGCGGCTGAGGGCATCTGCTACCACATTCGCCTTCCCCGGGTGGTACAAAATATCAACATCATAATCTTTTAGCAATTCTAACCACCGCCTCTGCTGCAAGTTTAACTCCTTTCGTCAAGATGTCTCGAAGACTCTTATACTCAGTATAGATGTCAACACGAACACCATATAAGTAATGTCTCCAGATTTAAGGGCATGAATCACGAGCTGCTAGCTCTGGGTCGTGAGTCGGGTAGTTCTTCTCGTGTTTCGAGTCAAGCCTAGGAAGCATAAGCAATAACCTTGCCGTGCTGCATCAATCCACAGCCCAATCGACCCTTGAAGCGTCACAATGAGACAAGATAACCCTCGGATCCTTAAGCGCCGAGCTGGTGCTGAAGTCAACCTATCCTTCAGTTCTTGAAAACTCCGCTCACAAGCATCTGTCCATTAAAATTTGGCTGCCTTCTAAGTCAACTTCGTCAATGGGGCAGAAAGAGAAGAGAAGTCCTCTACAAATCTTCTTAAATACCCTGCTAAACCCAGAAAACTACGAACCTCCGTCGGCGCGTAGGTCGAGGCCAAGTCTTCACAGCTTCTATCTTCTGAGTATCCACTTTGATGCCCTCATCTGAAACAATATGGCCTAGGAAAGCCACAGAGTGTAGCCAGAATTCGCATTTGGAGAATTTCGCATACAACTTCTGGTCCTGAAGGACTCTGAGTACCGCACGCAAATGATATGCATGCTCAATCTCTGAGCAGGAATAAACCAGAATTTCATCTATAAACACAATCATGAACATGTCTAGGAAGAGTCTGAACACATGGTTCATTAGGTCCATGAATACAAAATTCGGAGCATTAGTTAAACCCGAAGGACATAACAACAAGGAACTCGAAATGACCACCATCTAGTCCCAAATCATTCCTCTAATGTCCTTCCCCCGATCCCCGACTCCGTGATAACTCCTCGACCTCAAGTCTATCTTCGAAAAATATATGGCACCCTACAGTTGATCAAATAAATCATCTATCCTTGGAAGTGGATACTTATTCTTAATCATCACCTTATTTAATTGCCTATAGTCGATACACATCCGTAGCGAACCATCCTTTTTTCTTACGAACAATACTGGGGCTCCTCATAGTGCCATACTAGGTCTGATAAAGCCCTTTTCCAGTAGATCCTTCAACTCCTTCAACTCAACAAAATATACTATAAGAGGGATGGATATCTACCGAGTAACAGACATCTATAGCGAAGTCAATTTCTCGCTCTGGCGGGAGAACTGGAAGCTAGTTTGGGAACTCATTAACTACAGGAATGGACTGAAGAGTTGGCAGTTTTGCTTCTGTATCCTAGACTCGAACTATATGAAAGATACATCCCTTTGAAATCATTTTCTTCGCCTTGAAATAGGAAATAAACCTACCTCGCGGCGAAGCCGTATTACCTTTCCATTCCAAAATTGGTTCTACCGGGATGTGGAACGTGACAGTCTTCATCTAACACCCTACATTAGCAAAAACAGAAGCTAACCAATCCATTCCCATAATAACGTCAAAATCGACCATCTGCAATTCTATGAGATCTGCTATGGTCTGACGACCACAAACAACTACAGAACAGCCACGATAAATCCTCCTAGCAATAACAGGTTCACCCACATGTGTAGACATAGAAATGGCTCATTCAACAATTCCGACGCTATACCAAATTTTCCCGCAATAAGTGGAGTGACATAGGACAAATTGGACCCCATATATATTAATGCGTAAACGTTATATGAGCATCGGTCAACGCACCGCTGCCACAACGTTCGGTGAGGATTCAAGTCCCATGACCAAAGCATAAATGCGATTCTTAAGCACCGCCCCGCACCCGTAAGCTCCTCCCCCACCCTCTCGCCTCTTACACGGTACCGAAGAGACCGAGGGTCGTGCCTAGAGGGACGCACTGATGCGGATAACCCTGCTATAGAACCAGTCGGCTACGCCATACCGCAGGGTCTCCACGTGGACGCCGTCCTTCTTGAAATGATGCGACGCCACGGGTATAACAAACCACGAGCTCCCGTCCGACATCGCCCATGGTGCGCTTACCTGCTTACCACACCGCCGTGGTAGTGATCTAGCCTCGTCCCGGACCTCTCATCGCCGGGTGACCCAGATGTGCGCGAACTCTCACCTGGTCCAGAAGGAATATAATACCCTGATCTATATCCCTGAGACTGAGCTAATGGTGGCCTAAATGGCCTACCCTGGTACTGGGGTCTGAAACTCCCCTACTATCACCCTGCTGACCAATAATCCTAGCCCTCTTATGACGCTCCTTCTCTATCTTCTCGACTTCACCGTCGGTGTCTATGATCCCTCGCGTAGCTCGTGCGAATGCACAGACACGAGTAAGGTCCATATTATCACTTACCGCCGCAAAACAAGTCCGAACATAATCGGGGTGTAAACCCGTGATGAACCATGAATCCACGGCTCTATGAATCGAAGGGATGGAGCATATCTAGCCAAGGAATCAAATCGGAGGCAATAATCGCGAACGCTGGAGTTACCTTGCTGGACAGTCAAGAACTGATCTACCCTCGCCTCTCGTATCTCCAACGGTAAATAATGATCAAGAAAGGCCTCTGAAAACTTAGACCAACGCGCTGGAGGTGCCTCTGGACCCCTGGCATGCTCCCACCTCTCATACCATAGGATCGCTATATCACGGAGCCTGAAAGCCGCTAACTCTGCTGCCTCGGTCTCGGTAGCATACATGACCCTGAAAATACGCTGGAGCTTATCAACAAAGTTCTGTGGATCCTTGTCCCGCTTAACCCCTGAGTGCTCTAGAGGGTCAAGTGCTAAAAACTCACGAACCCTCGAACTGTAACCCGACAGCGGTCCGCGCTCCCGAAGAAAGTTTCTCTCGAGCTCTCGTGTCGTCCATGATCTTGGTCAATAAATGCACCGCTCTCCTAAGATCCTGGTTCGTCGTTGCGGGAGGGGGTAGTGGAGTTGCTGCCTCTCTCGAGAATTTCTCAGGTGGTGGAGTCGTCGATGATCACTGGGGTAGGGTCTCACCCTGGCCCTCAGGCTGGGCCTCGGCTGCGCACAAATATGGAAGGGTAAGTTTAACTCAAATCTCCTACGACTTGGCTCTACAACATGATTTAGATCTGAAAGAAAGGTAACCAATTCCTAAATGCCCCGTAGCTTCCTGTTTATATGATGTGGTGCATAACACGTCTATAAACAAGACTCTACTAGACACGGCTTGTAGACTCCCTAGGACGGACCTGCTCTGATACCAAGTTTGTCACGCCCCAATTTCGGAGTGACGTGACTGATACCCGAAGCCAAATCAGACCCGAGCGAACCACTTTCAAATCGGAACTGCGGGGAGTAATCCCAGGACAAACGAAGAAGTGCCTACTGCACACGTACACAATACCCACAAATAGCAATATATATATATATATATATATATATATATATACTATCTCGTCTGAACTGGGCAAACATACCCAAAACGTATATATATACCACTGAGCAAGCCGACAAGGCTGCTATGATCGTACAAAGCCAACAGTATCCAAACAGACATATACAAGCCGACGAGTCTGTCACACGGACACACTATATACATGACTCGTCTACAAGCCTCTAAGGAATGTGCGACTGTGCCATACAATCGGTAATCAAAAGGGAGAGACTCCAAAGACCTAGCAACTCTGAATAAAAGGGAGCTCCCCGATCGACCGATATCGATCCTCGCCACCGGGGAGGCCTATCAATCATTAACTGTACTGCAGTATTTAATGCGAGTGCCCTCTAAAGGGACGACGTCTGAGAAACAATGTGCGAGTATGTAAGGCAATAGAATAATTGAAACTGAACTGAAAAACGATACAAACTAGAGGCCAAAGAATCCTCAGAATAACTCTCTCGATCCGTCTCCTGCCGTGAATGCACGTTACCATGAAAACATATGTCTCACTGACCAAGTGGCCAGGCTAAATAAAATGTCTCACTGACCCGTCGGCCAGGCTAAATAAAATGTCTCACTGACCAAGCGGCCAGGCTAAATAAAATGTCTCACTGACCCATCGGCCAAGCTAAATAAAATGTCTCACTGACCAAGTGGCCAAGCTAAATAAAAGGCATGCATATCAGGTATACGCTGGAAAGGATCAATACTGTAACATGTCTCTTTTGTCTCTTTGTGAACTTGAGGACACAGGGAAGGGATATAACCCGTCAGAAAGAATGACATGACACTCCGAAACTAGGCAACGACGATGTAACAAGATCTACTTTGACAAATCCCTAGTCATAAGGTTTATCACGCTATTACCATATGTGGAATTATGCCAAGAAAAGAAGAAACAACCTTAACATACCTTTTCGGTCTTCCGCTACTTAACGCTTATCCTCCCAAGCTCGTAAATCTACATTTAAGAGAATTCATACTATTGTTAGGCTTATCGTCATATGCCTATCTAAGTCTTCAAATTAAACTCCTTTAGAATCTGTCAAAATTCGGGCAGCATCTCTCCTGTTTATATCCCTAGCCCGAAATCACAATACCAACAACCAACACAACAATAACAACACTAACGCCAACAACATCATAATCCATATGAAAATATTCCATAAAACATCCCACACAATGTTTATCAACATACAATAACAATATACAGTTCCTTTCTTTCCAATCAAGGAGCATAATCTCATCAACACACCAACAACATTAGATACCATTCATATACATGGAAATTAGCCCAACAACAGCCACAACATGCTCAAAACAGTCCATAAACTCAACAACTACAACACAACACTTTATGACCTTTCCTCCACAACTATTGTCACTTTTAACACTTGCTAAACCTTCAAATCAACTCAACATAAGAGATAGAATGAAGAACATACCTTATACTTGAAGAACTTTAGCCACACCAACTTTCTTCAAGACCAAACTCACCACAACATCAAGTAGAAACAAGAACAATCACTTTTCATGAACTAGTTTGGTGTAATCTTGTTGAATTCTTGATTTAAGGGGTTATAAATGTTTAAGAGAAGTGTATGACGTGTCTAGAACTCCCAAGAAGTGCAAATGATGAAAAAAGTGGAATAATAGGGTATTTATACCCCGAGAGTCGGTTCCACCGACTTTCCAAAGCGGTGGGCCCGCGCGAGCCATTTAGCGGTTGGAGGCTTATCTTGAAATTCCCATAACTCCCTACTTCAATGTCGTTTTGATGAACGATTTATTGCGTTGGAAACTAGACTTCCTGAACTTCATTTTAGGCTTTTGCTTCACTTCAAAACTCCTGATATACTGGAGCTATACCCCTCTAAAGTTGACCTAAAATTTCTATCCAAAATTCTGCCAACTTTTTTCAAATTTTTGACAAACTTATTTTCTTCGATTTGCTTAATCCCGAAACCTTTAGACACTTACTTAACACTTGTTAAGAGTTTTCCTTAACCTTATAAAGGTTCCATGACCTCTCCGAGCTTACGTTAGTTTACTTACAACGCAAATAATGCGAAAATTTTTCGAGGTATAACATACCAGCACCGCGGCAGCGGTACTGCTGGAGCGGTCCAAGCCAATTGTTCTTGACCGTTAAAGCGATCAAGGGACCGCTGGAGCGTTCTCAGCATCGCCAAAGCGGGTGACGGGTAGTGGGTATAATTAATGAAGTGTTAAAAGCCTTTAGTCCCTCATTTAATACCATTACGAAAATAGAACTCTTGGGATATGTTCTTGGAGACTTTTAGTGGATATTCTTGGTGGTAAGTTCCCCTAATCCTTTTACTATTCCATTAATCCTAATCATCTTAGGATTCCCCTTCCCTTATCCATTCCTTAGTTATGGAAGATTAAAAGTGGGTTTTGATGATTGTTTTATCTAGGCTTATTAATGATGAAATTGATGGGGTTTATGCTAGATTTTGATGAATCTAAGGTTGTTACTCATTTATATCTCATTATTAGTGTTGAATTCTTGAATCAAAGAGTTAGGGTTTATACCCAAATTTGGGGGTTTTGCTTCAATTTTGAAATTAAAGGATTTCATGAGTTAAATCAGCAATTAGTGGTTGGGTTATGATCACCTAGTGCTTAATTTGATATTTTGCTTCCGAATTTTCCATTTTGACCGTGTGGGCCCGTTTCCCTAAATTCTAGGGTTGAATTTGACCTAAATTGAATGGTAGCAATATTCGTATCATTCTTTATGATTTTTAATATAGTGTTCGATTATACTTAGACTACTTTCGTTCTGAGGTTCAGCAGAAAGGCAAGGTAAAGGAGTGAGTTGTTGGTGTTTTCGGTTTGGCGATCCAGGTAGGTTATAGCTTACCCTTGGTGAGACTTCGTGTAGCGAAGCATATATTTAGATGATATTGTCGGAGACGGCATGTAAACCTTCGGGTATGAAGTTAGGATGGATATAGTCTTAGGTTGGGTCCTGTCGTGTGATTGGGGCTAGCCACCCCGTTGTGTTGTGATTTGATTGTCTTATTGTGCTGGCTTGATGCCACGTGTTGTTAGTAGATATTGAAATCTATTGTTCCATCTGGATTATGATATTATTGGCGTACCCACTATTGGTACTTGTGACTCTGATATATTGTTGGCGTGCCCATTGTTGGTACTTATGATTCGGATATATTGTGGGCGTACCCATCATTGGTACTTGTGATATTGAGCATGATTATTGATGTTGATACATGCATTGCATGCACTCTCATTCTTCATGATATACTGTTGAGATACTAATGATACTTGATGAAACACTGTGATGAGCTGGACTCGATTTTTACTTAAGTGATGCGAGAGTCCGATATCCGATGTTCATTTCAGAATCGTGGATTGAGTGAGTGCATGGACTCAGCGGGTCCGCCAGAGTAATGCCGGTGAGAACCCCCCATGGGTAAAGATCCGGGGTCCAGTCTGCCCGTTGTGCAAAGATTCGGGACGGGTGGCACTTAGACTTCGGGAGTCACCTTGGGTTGTGCTACCGAGATGTCGATGTTTCTATTCGGAGTACATGTGTACACAACATTTGCATGGCATTGCATTCACAGCTTACTTTCAGATGATTTGGTGATGTACTTGTGATATTAGATTCGGTTGATATATTGAGACTTTGTGCAATTGGGATTAGATGCTTCACTTAGGCATGACGTGTACTTCACTTTGATTATGTTTGACTTATACTTGTTGGTTTGCCTGCGTATCTTGCTTTATTATTTGACTTGTGTTAGCTATGCTTAGTCGGCCGATGATGCCTACCAGTACCGTTGTTTTGTACTGACCTGCACTTGTTGTATTCCTTTATGAATGCAGAGCATCAGGTTGGGTCTACTTCCATCTCTCATGGCTGATCATCTCCTTCAGCATTGTTGCGAGTTTCCAGGGTGAGCACGGACGTTCACTGCCTTGAAGAGTCTTCCTATTTTATGTCTTGTTTTGCTATTCTGAGACATAGATGGATTTATATATTATTATTCTAGACTTGTATATTTTCATTAGATGCTCTTGTATGACTTAGACTAGACCGTGGGGGTATTTCTTATTCTGCACTATACTACTATATATATTATTGTGAGACTTACGTATTTATTCTTTCCGCTTGCTTGATTCATTTATTCATGTCTTTATTTATAGTTGGTTCAAGAGTTCGCTTATCGAGGTGGGAAAAGTAAGTGCCCGCACGGCTTAACTGAAATAGGTCGTGATACACTAGGTCCATTTCTATTTAAACTTGACCCCCAGATATCACCTTGATCCTTGGCCTTTTTAAGAAAAGTTGATAGACCTTCAACACAAATTAAGAACAAATAAGGAGATAATAGGTCACCTTGTCTTATACGCCTAGTAGGTTTAACCCATCCTATAACTTCACCATTTACATTAAATCTATAGGTTGTAGAAGTTACATATTCCATTATCCAGCTAACAAATGTTTGATCAAAACCCATTTTTACGAGAATTTCTTTAACAAATTTTCATTCTACTCTATCATAGCCTTAAGACCTGTAATGACCCGTTAGGTCGTTTTGTGATTTTTGCCTATTTTTCCTAGAATGACCCTTTTCCTAACTTCTTTATGATATATTTCACTTGCACGTATAAGTGATGCGATTCTCGAGGCATTTGGGTGAGTTTTGTGTCAGAAAAGGGTTTTTTGGAAATTCTTAAAGGATGGGTTGACCAAAGTCAACATCAGAGGGAAATGAGTCTTTTTGAAAGTTTCGTTGATTCCATTAGGTCTGAAGTGTCGATTATGACTTAGTTGAGTAGTTGATTTGGTCGGAGTATAAATTATTATGAATCCTTGTATACGTGTATTTATGAAACTGATTTCTACCTTAGGATGGACTTAAGCGCAAAATATTTTTGCAAAAAAAAAAAAAAAAGGTGTTCATGGGCCTAGCCCATTTGTTCTTTTTCCCTTTTGAAGATCACATGGGTTTTGGCCCAAATGTGTTTGTTTCTAGGTGAATTTTAGCCCAAAATCTTTATTATTATTTTTTACTTTTTGTTAGGCTTGACCCAAATTATTTGGAAGAGACTCGGTTTTAGTCCAGAACTTATCTCAAATTTGCTAAAATGTATTCCTTTTGCTTCTAAGATATTGATCCAGTTTATTAAACGAAAACACCATAATACTTGTAAATTTTGAAATCTTTTAAGCTTTTCTATTTGATTTATATCAAAATCATTTTTTTGTTATTCTTTGAATCTTGAAATCGTTATATACTTAATCCGGGTTTTGAAGTTCATTTGGGGACTTAAAGGTCTACTAAACGGCGTAAGCACCATTGTCCTAAGACGACTAGTTCATAACTATAAAGATTCCAATAAGTACAAGCGCTTTACAAATATATAAATACAAATACAACATCAAAATACAAATGCGTATATAAAAGTGAGTTGGGCTACGGGCGTACCAAGCCCCTAGTTGGCTATTTTCACCCATGGCTGGGCCTTTATATACGTCTATAATAATTGCTTCCCTTTTCACGTTCTCGGACCCTTTATTGTGAAAGAAGTGACCTGTTGAGCCTTGGCCCAACAGGTTGGCTTTGACCCGGCCCGAGTGGTCATGCAGTGGAGGAGGGAAGACAAACAAAAGGGACTTCGGTTAGCAAATATACGACTGCACTTATCACACTTATACATAACATACATATAAAAGGCAACACATATGCATATATATATTATTTCAGGTTGTTGGGCTTTGGCAGCACAAGGTTGAACATAAAAGAAACCACCCGAGCCCCCTTTGCCTCCTATTTAAGGCTAAGTGATATCTGGACAGCTTTTATATTACTTTGAAATGGGCCAGGCCCACATCCTTGCTAAGTCTAAATTTGGGCTAAGATTAAAGCCTAAAAGAAGTCTATTCCATTTATATTCATGGCATACATCTGCCTTGTTCAGATATACACTTGATATATCCATGACATGACATACACATATGGTATGTGTATCAAATGTGTATCGCGTGTATATTCATACTCCCATTTTACCCATCCCTATACACTTTGTGTATATCTATTCCTTAAATTTAAACCTTGCTTATAACCAACTAACCTCCTAACTACTATTTCCAGTACCTAGACTAAGGCTAAAATTAATCCAAAAAACAGATATGTACCAGACCAAATAGCTCATGCTATCTCCTTAGGCAGTTCTCAAATGAACAATAACTCCTATGGCAATCATTATGAAATCAGACCTACATATATATGGTTTATAAGGCACAGACAATACCAAACTGCAACAGGAGCCTACAACCCAAATAATCACTGGGAAGTTGAGGAACCAGGAAATCTAAGACACAAGAAAGAGCTTGACAATGGCTTAACCAAGTAAAATAGCATGAAGAAGGTAAAGTTCAGCAAATTCAGGCAAAACTATAGGCATTATGGGGATGAGCAATTACTTTAGTCAATTCAACAATGGCAAGAACATGCATGTAGCAAGGAGAATATGCATTGTCACTTTGATAAATGAAAGCTCTGTCCTCTAATTTCAACAAGACCTCGTAGGAAAAGTATAGCACAAAAAAAAAACCAGCAAACTAAATGACTTGGTTGTTTTAGTATTTACTTCAAGACTCATCCTCATTACCAGTACCTCAGACTTAACTAATGCCTTTTTTATTTTCAGAAATCAACCAAAACTACTCATGGATAAACTCATTACTTATTTTAGACAAATTATTTAACAGGACAACCTTAATGATTCCAATGACCTGGGATTTCACATCATAATGAGACTTAGACACCAAGATTTCTACCAGGTCTGTTTCTAGCAGTTGGCAACCTGAAGTGACCAGTTTCCTTTTTCATCTTTTAACAGCTTGTTCAACACTTGACAAATTCATTTTCTGGTTCCCCCTCCCTTTTGGTTTATTAATAGCAGTTGGAGGGCTAAGAGTATGGACAATATGAATATACACCCCATAGACATGTAGGATATACCATGGCACCCCATATTTGGGGGGTAGTGCTATGATCCAAGTTATACTTGGTTCATGCTTAACCCTCTGCTTAAGGTGACTTTTAAAAGTTTCCCTCACGTCAAGTAGTTTATAAATCATTTATACACACTTAAGCTTCTGCAAATACCATCCCCGAAACTAAGTCCAATTGAACATTTAAACCAACCATGACACAGGTTTTAACATCTTCAACTATCCCACCCTAGTATTATAGTCATGAAGTGATTTTAGCCCTTTTGATCATGAAAATCTCAACAGAATCATATACACCTCATTTTGAAGTTGGTTTAAAGAAAGGACAGGCTAAGAACAAAGCCAGAACAGTACAACTTTAACCTTAAGACAGACCAAATTATATTATCTATCTCCTGTTGACCATGTCCATTACTTATCCAATATTTAAACACCAATTCCTATAATGATTCAAACAGAAAATACATATAATATCTGGACAGACTCAGATTGCACTCCTCTTCCCTTTATTTCTTTTAAAATTAGGAGAGAAAAAACTCTCATGAAAATAGCTAAGACAATATGAAGACTTCTAATCTCAGACTTACTCAAGGAAGGGTAAATTGGATTGAGTCTTGCCCCCGTGATGATTACACAAAGTCACTTATGGTGAGACAAGTTTTAAACTCATTTATTTTTATCAATTCAGAAGATTACATGGGACTGGATCACTTATACTTAAATGAAGTTGACTCTTTATACAGGATTTAGGATTAGACATCTTTAATTTACAAAATCCACTTAATTCCCAATCATGACTAATGACTAATGGCCAAACAAGTACTCATATTGAAGCTGGACAAGAAACAAATATCATTTACACTTCACCAATTCCATTTTTACAGTGACAAATTATTCAAATCTATTCTCAGTAATCATAATAAGTTCTGAAGCTTAAACTCCAACAATATTCTTCAGCATTTCTCATGTCCCTTAAACCATTTTACTCAGATAAGCAATAAGATAAGGGCTGGCTGATTGCACTATCATGCTTAAACAAGGCAGAATCATATCATGTCTGAACTAAATCACAAGAATACTAATGATCAATCATAACCACACATACACCATAGGTATCAGACAATATTCTCAGAATAACACCTTAGCTAATCATAATTCACACTAACAATACACCTAAACTAAGCAAATTACTAATACTCAAACTAAACAAAGAAGACTATAAGAAAAGTAACAACAAGATAAATGATTACCTTTTTGATGTGCAACCGCGAACAAGATTGAACTTGGAGCCTTAGTGCTTCCAATCCAAGAACTCAGCCACACAAACAGAAAATAAACAAGTTTTAGAACTAGGAAGACTCAACTTCTTTCAAAGCTAAGTCTAATTTTTTTTTTTTTTTTTTTTACTAGTGGCCTAAATTTGAGTTAAATGCTCAAGATTCAATCCTTTTGGATATCAAAAACCCTTTTTTTTTTCTCCCCCGAATTCAATAAGAAACCCCCAGAAATACTAAACCCTAGTCCATCGATGTGGGACATAATGTAATTTTTTGAGAAATTCTTGCTTGTTACTGGAATAAACGACTGAGATCAATGTAATGCAACAATGTATGGCTGGATTTGAGCCAATCTCCCTCGATCCAGTCGGTTCTTGAAGAACCAATGGGCATCGAGGGTTTCAAATGGAAGAAACAACATTACTTAATGCTATTGTACTAGATTCAGGCAAGAAAGTAAAAGAAAAAAGTGAAAATGGGAGTAACTTCATACCTCTAAGGCGGTGTTTGGTGAGAATGAGTGGAAATAGGACGGATGCATTAATTCTTTGCCGCAAAGGGACATACAAAAACTGATTGAGGTCTGAAACCTCTGAACTTTTGCCATTTTTGGCAAGGAGAGAGAGAGAGAAAATGAGGGCGGCTACTAGTTTAGGCGAAAGAGGGAAAGAGAGGAGAGAGGAAGGGGTAGGGTGTGTTTGGTATGAAATGAAATGTTAAAGGGGGTATTACCGCTTAAACTGAAAGGACTTGGGCCGGGTCTTGGTCCATTTATGGACCAGACTCGGTCTAGATTATGAAGAAATGAAAATGGCCCTTTTACATATCTATATCTATATATATAAAAAAGGAAAGGTACAAGCAATGTAGTTAAGCCAAGTGGCAAGCTAAAAACAAGCCACTTGGCAATTTTAAGACAATATTATTCTTTATTGTAATAACATGTAATTTAAATGAAAATTAAGAAGATTTGAAATTTGAATTTGGAAGATAAAATCTTTTAAATTAAAGAATAAAGAAGAATCCATATCCATTACATTTGAACATGATATCTTTTAGTTGTGGTAACTTATCCGCCGTATCTTCATTAATATCTTTTTATATAAAATTAAGCTTATCTTGAGAAGATAAAATTAAGCATTTGAATTTAAAAATATTAGACTTTTGGAGTAAAATTATTCCATGTGTTAAACCAGAAACCCACGGCTGAAGAGTTTCCAAGTGAACTCTTACTATAGCCAATACTTATCCTATCAGATATTTTATATATATATATATATATTTGACGAAGCCAAACAATTGCATTGCATTCTCCATTTTTCTTTAAATTTGAATTAAAAGATAAAAAATTTAAAGATAACATTTTTAAATTCTCCTAGAGTTATGATCACGATAAATTGGCTTCTTTTTAAATCATATCTCAGAAAGAAAACTTAAATAACCTTAGCTTATCTAAACTGATTTGAATAGAGCTAAAAAATTATGGGTTATAATGCAAGTGTATGTGAAGAAACTTTAATATATGAATCTTTAAAAAAATAAAAAATAAGGTTTAACATTTAAATTGAAGCTATCCAGATCAGATTTAATTGTAAGTGATGAGATTCTATAATGATGAGATTCTATAATTATCAATAAGTTTTCATTTCATACTTTTATTTACTGAATTTGCAATTATTTAAAGTTTTAAAATGAAATTTAAAGTTATCCAAATCAAATCTATATTTGTATCTATTCATTAATATATGTATGCATTTTGTTGACTTTTTGTGAAAATTGGCTTTTTAAACAAACAAAAGAAAGAATGAGGCAAAGAAGATAAAAGAACACAACGTAAAGGTTAAAAACAAGGATAAGGAAGGGTAATGAACCGGTCTCTTTTGTTCCGTCTCCGTTTAGTATAAAAGATTTGAATTTATCCCTTGGGTTCCATATTTTCAAAAATTTAAAAATATAAATTAAATAAGGATTAACCACAGCAAAATTTTTAATAATTTTTACCTTCCCAAAAAAGTCCCACTTTCGAAACCATTTAAAAAAACTTTTTAAGACAAAAAATTATTTGGGGGAGGACCAATGGCATAGGGCCGTTTTGAAGTTTGATCAAAAAAAGATGTTTTTAGATTTAAAGGGGATTTGATC
>NC_081347.1:47767318-47795547 GCF_029784015.1 Lycium ferocissimum | reverse complement strand
TTTTGATGGCAACTTTATCACGGGGACTCGATGACCTCATTTTTTCTCCTACCACCAATATGATGTGTGACATCATCGTCAATCTCCCAATTTCCTTGGATAATAGACCCAAAATACTTGGAACTTCCTTTCTTTTGGATGGCATGTGTATCAAGCCTCACTTCTACGTCAACCTCATGTGTCACGCCACTGAACTTACAGATCCAAGTATTTTGTCTTGATATTGTTCAACCTGAACCCTTTAGACTCCAGGGTTTTCCCCGAACCTCCAGCTTAGCGTTAACTCCCCCGCGGGTCTCATGGTACCTCTCCTTGGATATGCCACGTCAATCCATCCACCACCAAAGCAAATAAAAACGAGCTAAGAGCTGATCCCTGGTGCAATCCCATCACAACTAGGAAGTGCTCCGAGTTTCCTCCCACTGTCCTTAACCGGGTTTTGGCTCCATCATACATGTCCTTGATCGCCCTGGTGTATGCCACCGGTACACCTCTGGCCTTCAAGCACCTCTATAGAACCTCCCTAGGGACTTTGTCGTAAGCCTTTGACTGTCCAAATAGTAACTAAGACAAACAAATTGAAACGGAGGTAGTAGCAAATTACTTACTGATGATTCCGGGTAATCAGTCAATGTTTATCACTAAAACTACCCAACAATTAGATTTTAAGTGACTTTTTTTTTTTTTTTTTTTTGTGTGTGTGTGTGTGTATGTATATATTACCATCCTTGCATGGAATTTAAGCTCGTTGTTTCACTTTTCTCTCCGTTTGAGTAACGCTTGATTGTACATTGGAATAATTGGACGTATTATGATTTTACCAAAAACAAGAAAATCTTAAATTGTGTGCACATAATGCTCTGAAGAACGTAGCTAAGAACACTCAGAGCAAAGGTACTACATACACCATACAAACTGGTCAGGATTATTGCTTTGATGTTTTTCTTTCTCTTGCATTAGGTTTGATGTCTGTCAGTTATTTTGGTTAGAGATTTATAAGTGCATATTTTGGTTTTATAAGTGCATATTTATATGAAATATAGAGTAATCCCCAGATCTAATCTCATATAGGTTTATATGGTGCTACGGGTCAGCTTGCTTTAAACCGCGACTATTCTACCGGATACTTGTGACCTTTTGCCGGTATAGGTATTCGATAACTATACCCACTAAGGCTATGACAGATGGAAAAGCTTTACCTAGTGTGCCTTTATTGGGATTCGAGTGTTGATTTCCAAAGTTGTCACTCTAACTCTTCGATTGCCTCTCCCACGGGATGGAGAACCCTATAAATTGTGGTATTAGAATGAAATAGACCTTTGGATATATATAGAAGATCCCTCAACTAGTCTGAGATTAGATAGTTGATTTTCAATCTACATCTCTCAATGCAAAAAGAAACAGGAAAAAGAGAAAGAAATAGGAAAGTAGAAGCAGTCTAACCAATCCCACTAAGTATGCTTCAAATAAGTTGGGTTCATATTTTAGCTCAGACTTATTGATGGTTAGTACATCCGGTGTCCTGATTTTTGCCCTCTTCCATAAATCTGCATGCCATATGTAGCTTGATTTAGATCATTGCAGAAGACTTTCAGAAGATAAAATTGAAAAGGTCAAGTAATTAAATTAAGCAAAACCACAACAATTATTGAGGCTTGACTTCCCAATCCCAGAGGAAGACTTGCTTTGCCATTAATATGGATATATTTGTGTAAGACTTGTCGATATAACTACTGAAGATACTTAGTACCATAGTGTTTGATTTCAGCAAAGGGAGAGCTTACAGATGAAGAGCCAGTATCAAAAGCACAACTTGGGGCATTTTTTGCTGCAATGACCATTCGTGCAAATGCCTTTCCAGAGCCAACCCAATGGAGTGAAGGGGAAAGGCGTGCGATGAATCATTATTGGCCCCAATTGATTCGAGTGCTTCCCGAAGATACCATATTTATTGCTGATCCCGAAGGCTCGATAATGGGTATTGGCAGTTCAATAGGCCCCCAATTTGTTGGAAATGGTACTGCCGAGATGAGACTAGTTGGTGCCCTCAGGGAAGTTTTGGCTGGGGGTCATCTTGGATACGAGGAAGTTCAGGGTGTTCTAAAAGACGTCCTTCCATTGAAAATGGGATCATCTAGTGTAAGTGAGTCACTCCTTTCTGCACTTATGATAGGCCAACGAATGAATCGGGAAACAGACCGCGAGTTGAAAGCCTACTGCCTTGCATTTGATGATGAACTTGGTAATATACTTCTACCTTTTGTTTTGTTGCTTTATACATGCCTATTGCAAAATGCCATTTATTATTATCTGCTTAAATCTTATCATCTTCCCTTACCAGGCCCTGCACCAGTTGCTGATGTAAACTCATTGACTCACTATGGTGAGCCTTATGATGGAAACACCCGCTACTTCAGAAGCACACTGTTTGTTGCTGCTGTTAGATCCTGCTATGGTGAATCTTGCTTGCTCCATGGTGTGGATTGGATGCCACCAAAGGTCATATCAGCCTATATGCTGTAATAATTAATAGGATGTCCACTACTTATATTTTAGTCTGAAATTTATGTGCAACATGTATACTGAGATTACATTTATTTTTAGTAGCAAACATGAATATGTGAGGAAAATGGAAATATTACTTGAAGAGGCACCTACTGCTACCTTCAAATGAGAATTTGAATTAATACCTGATAATGACAGATAGATTTCCACATAAGTTTAAATTTGTACTTTTTTTTTTTTTTGTGAAGCAAGTGGCTTACTCAAATCTCATTTTCTAATTCCAGGGAGGCATTACTGAAGAACAAATGCTGATGTTTATGGGGGCAAACACACACTTAAACCCCTCTCAAGCAAAAAAGCTTCTTGAGGTCCATGATCCTCCCTGCCCTTGATACCTTTTTTGCCTTGATCTTTATTGCAGTTTCTTAGTAATCCAACTTATATTCAGGATGACGAAGTTGGTTTTGCTTATGTAAGTCAACGTGAAGCTCGCCCATCTTTGTACGTAGATCCAACCTTTCAGAAACCAATGATTTTCTTTTTGTCCTTGTTTTTTTTTTTTCCTTTCTTTTTGTTTTGCATTTTCTATAGAGAAAGACAATGCTTCAATTAAATTCCCAGAAACTGTCCTAGATATCAGTTAAAAATAAAAAGGATATATTTCGGCCATATTCTTTAATTTGGTCTTCTAAATCCCGATGGCTTCTAAAGTTTTAGGTTGATAGAATCTGATTTTTGATATTTCATTATGTCTTTTTTCCCTGCTTTTCATTATGTCTTCTATTTGAGCACTTTGACCATGCTCTTATTTATTTGTTTGTTTGGCAAGAGGGAGATTTTCTTTGTGGTGCAATACGGCAAGCATACAACACTAAATATTGATATCTACGATGTTGTGAAAGACAGTTACCAGATTCCTGAATGTTGTATGAAACTAAAGAAATAGAAGTATTTACATCTAAAATATTTATCCGTAGTATGCTATACTTGTCTCCGGAGGCTATTTGTTTCAACCTAATTGCAAAATTACTTGCCACTAATTGGCTGACTCTGACGGTTAAGCACCTAATCATTGTACTTCCTCTGTAGAGATCCTAGATGTTTGTTTAAGGCACAGCTCAATCCCAGAAATAAATTGTTTCTTAGATTTTAGTTTTATGAATTTAACCTGCGTTAAACTTCATATGATAATGAAAGGCAGCTGACAAAATGGTACATATCTTATTATCATTGCAGATATTCATTGATTGGGTTAAGGGAACATATAAAGAAACGCCCACCGCTGGCAACAGCTGAGAAAGTTCAACAAATTGTGCGGGTAGGTCATGGTACTGGTTGCTTCTGCTGTACCAAATACAAAAAAATCATATAAGTTGTCTTATTTAAATATCTAAATTTCAAATATCCCATGTTATTATCTTGTCTGTTGACTGACGAGCTTAGCTTAGAACTGTTATGAATTTATAATTTAATTCGATTGACTCTTGATCACATGTAGGTTCTTTAGAAAGAAGTTACTGGTTTTCAGATGTTTTTTTATTTTTTCCCGTTTGTGTATATTCACCTTAAAAAACCGAAGCTGCTAGCAGCTTGAACAAATTGGTCTTCAGTTGAAATGTACTGTTTTCTCTTCAGGCTCGGGGAAAGGAAGCAATTGTTGCTGGTTTCTATCATGAAGGCTATGAAGAACCACTGTTAATGCTTATGAGAAGAAGGGGTGTGCATGCTGGTTTGGTTGTAAAGGTACTTCATAACCTGAAACAGATTCTTATTTTTTTGGGATTGGGGAAGGACCCATCCGCTGTCTATTATCATCTCTGACCTGAAAAAACTCATGGAGACATTGATTTCATGAGTCGTACGTAATCTCTGTATTGCATCTTTAGGGTGAGGAAGGTGCACTTTCGATGACGACGAGGTTGCGGTCTGCAAATGCATCAAAAGGACTTCCTGTGAATTATTGCTCAGGGTTTCGTTCGGTGAATTTGGCTCCTGCTTGTGCTGTTGATGGTATGTGTTTACTGTACTGTTAGCGATTTTATCCTTTACTTTCTAGGTTGAGTTGCTGAATTCCCGCTTCCCCAAGTACATAGAAACAGCTCAGCTATTCTAAAGAAAATAGAAAATGAGGCAGCTGGTTTTAAGCATCTTTTCTGCAAGCTAAAGCTTATTAAGATGTCGCAGGTGTATCACGTGAGAGTTTCAATATTGAGGTGAATGCTAGGGATTATGGCTTTGAATCTACAGATACTCCAAGAACAGATAGATCTGTAAGCTTCACCTCTCTTGTTCTCTTTCAAATGTTTTCCCTGTTCCCCATTTTTTATGGTACTTCGCTAGCACCAAAATTTGTCAGAGCAATAAGTGATACTTACTTAGCGTGCTGCCTACCTTAAAGGCATAAAATATGGACAAGTTATTCCTTTTCTCTTGTTAATATCATGGTGATAGACTATTCTTAAGTTCTAAAAGCAAAGTGATTGTGTAAAAATGTTGTAGTTATTTAGATTGATGTAGTGTTCTGAAAGGTACTTAATGGGTCAATTACCAAACAGAAAGAAAAGACACAACTTCTGAACACCTGCTAGCTTTCAATAATCATTTTGCATGTTACACTGATTGCTCTTGGCCATTGTATAAATTGGACGACTCTGTTGGTTGCACATTAATTTTAAAAGAGTATAAATGATCATAACTTCTGTGGAGCTAACTATGTGTCCAATATCATCTCTTTACTTAGTTTGGGATCTGAATTTTCTATATGGAAGGGAAGACGAGGTTAAGGATGTGTTTGGTACGGTGGAAAATGTTTTTCAATCTTCCCATGTTTGGTTGGTCAAAAGTTCTGGAAAACAATTTTTCTCGGAACATCAGTTCCTGAAAAATAAGGAAAATGACTTTCCTAATGGAAGTAGGGAAATCAAGTTCCATAAGTGACATTCGGAGTGCATTGTGTCCTCCTCGCCCACCCAACCCCCAACTCTTGACCATCCCACCCGCTGCCACTCCCGAACCCCCACTCCGCACAATTCCACCGATAGTGTTTTGCTATATTACATATAATTGCTCTTGAGATAATATCCTTTTGCTTACTCACCGAACACTAGAAAATAAGTAAGAAACCCTCTTGTTTTCCAAGAAAAAATTTCTAGGAAAACATCTTCCTTCATACCAAACACACCCTGATTGTCTTCCTTCATACCAAACACACCCTAATTGTCTGCTAAATGTTTCAACTCGATTGCTTCTCTCTCAAATTGTAGGCTACTCCTTGGGCTTTTATCTTTGGGCTGGTCTCAAGGAAAATCAAGATGATTGACCCTTTGTTCCTTTCTGAATTTCTTAGGTTGCAAGGAATATAGAGTTGGGTTTAGCAGCTTTACGTGGTGAGAAAGGTCCAGCCTACGACAGAATTGTCTTAAATGCCGGAATGATTGACCATTTGCTTGGGTCTGATGGAGCTCAAGACATAAGTGCAGCCTTTGACAGAGCGAGAGAAGCAATCGACAGTGGCAAGGCCCTCACAAAATTCCTAAATTACATCAAAATATCTAACAAAGTTATATCATAATCTGAGGCATGTTGGATTTTCTCCTTCCTCCTTTTGCCATACGAGTGCAATAGTCGATATATGATGACATTGAGAACTTTTCTTTTCTTTTATCTCGTCTTTCCAAGCTGTTGTACATGACCACAAGGATTTTCAGTTTTGCTTAAGCAAGCCTTTGTTATCCCCCTCCCACTTCTTCCCCACTTGAAAAGGTCTATTCTATAGAGGATTTGAGAACTGCTCTGAGGAATTGTTCTGTTATTTAGTTATGAGGTTATGATAGTATCAGGAGTAGTGCACAGATAACCGTTTTGGGATTACCATTTAAGCGATCGCTGTAGTTTATAATGTTCTTTTGTAAGTTTAGCCACTTCGGAAACAATATCAGGTATACGAGATTTAAGTTGCAAAAATTCAGTCTGAAGTTTGGCTTTAATGCTATAATTCCCTCGCTTTCTACAGAAAAAAATTCTTCTCCCGGTTCCCAGTTCCTTCTGAAGTGCAAAGAACTATCATTTGCATTTCAAATCATCTGTAACATTAAATGTTGCAGAATAATGAGAAGTGGGGATGACCGTTCGGTTCTTCGGTTCGGTTTTATCAAACTTCGGTTTGGCTATTTCGGTTTCGGTTTTTTGAAGGTAGACGCCGAACACCGAACCAAACTAGTTTGGTTCGGTTCTTTCGGTTTCAGTTTTTTGAAGTTTGGTTCGGTTCGGTTTCGGATTTTTCAATTCGGTTTTTTTGATATGATATTAGAAGCGATTCCATTTACACTAATTCATATTCTCAAAAGCAACAAAATATAAAACTAACAAATTAAAATCAAAATCAAACAAATAGGATACACGAGAACAGAAAACCATAACTATAATATATATACAGTAAGAATAATTAAAAAAACACATAGAGGACATATATTAATCCTAAAGACACATCCTAGTCACCTTTCTTTGTTAAAGATATTTGATTTTCGAAACTGAAGTGGAAAATTAGGGATACGAAAGCAAAAGACAGCTTATTACAATTGGTTTTTTTTTTTTTTTTTTGCGCTTAAACTTAATGGGTTTGGACTATTTTAATTTTTTTGGGTAATGTATAAATTTCCGTTCTTCGGTTCGGTTTCATCAAAGTTCGGTTCGGCTATTTTGGTTTCAGTTTTTTGAAGGTGAACACCAAACACCGAACCCAACTAGTTCGGTTCGGTCCGGTTTTTCAGTTTTCGGTATTTATGCCCAGCCCTAATGAGAAGTCATCAAATGTGGTAGAATTAATCAACTTTACTTAAATGCCACACTAGATTGAATCAGCGATATGATTCCTTTGTAATATCTGTTCTATTTTTGCTCATCCCAGTCAACTGTTTTGACACCTCTAGGGGTGTTTAGCTCGCTAATGCCAAAAACCTAAAAAAATCACTTTCAAGTTTGGCTTACAAAGGTTAAACTTCCGACAATCATACCTTAAGTTTGGCTTGCCACGGAAAAACTTTAAATACATATATTTGAATTCTCAGACATGTCTGTTCGAAACAAAAAGTACTTTCTCTGAAATTTAAACTACCAATATTTATTTTTGCCAATATCTTCAAGGTTTTCGTAACATTCACTTGATTTAAACTCAATTTTCATATACAAAATTCAAAATCCACTTCATCAAGTTTACAATAATTGTTATTCGATATATTTTCAAGCTTTTTCAACAACATTCACTTATTTCAAACTCACATTTCATACTATTAATTCAAGAACAACATTTTCAAGCTTGCAACATGATTTGCCAATATTTTCAAACTTTTCCAATAATACTCAATTAATTTAAACGCAATTTTCATATTCGAAATTCAAGATCTACTTCTTCCAACAACATTCACTTGATTCAAACTCAATTTTCATATACAAACTTGAAGAACCCCATTTTCAAGCTTGCAACAGTGGTGATTTGCCAATGTTTTTAAGCTTTTCAAAAAGTACCCACTTGATTTTTTACAATTTTCATATTCGAAATTCAAGATGTACTTTTTCCAATAACATTCACTTGATTTAAACTCAATTTTCATATACGAAATTCAAAATCCATTTCTTCAAGCTTGCAATAATTGTTATTTGCCATTATTTTCAAACTTTTCCTACATCCACTTGATTTAAAATCACATTTTATATCAAGAACCACATTCTCAAGCCTGCAACAATAGTGATTTACCAATGTTTTCAAGCTTTTCAAACAATACCCACTTATTTAAACGCAATTTGCACATTCGAAATTCAAAATG
This sequence comes from Lycium ferocissimum, assembly GCF_029784015.1. Lineage (NCBI taxonomy): Eukaryota > Viridiplantae > Streptophyta > Magnoliopsida > Solanales > Solanaceae > Lycium > Lycium ferocissimum. Next base: position 47,787,220 of record NC_081347.1, on the reverse strand, counting down.
TACTTCTTCAAAATATTACACTTCAATTGCTATATATTCAAAAAATACTGTTGTACAACAACCAAGTTGAAGAAGAAGATACCAATTCTTCTCAAGTTTGTGTATACTGGCTTCTGAAAAGGAAAAATAAAATAAAAAAAATTAATAATGATTGCGCCTTAAATGGCGTTGGAAAAAGTGACTTCCTCTCTGAAATTAACAGCATGCCATCAGTATTTGCTTATTCAAGTATCTTCAACTTAGACTTCCTCTCTAAAGCCCCATTGAAACTCTTAACAGACATCTGTAAATTCTGAACAATAGGATTGGATTCATTTTTCGAGGTAAATTGTCTTTAAAGCGATATCTTCAAATGAAGAACTTTAAGGTGCAAAGAGTAGTAAACATCTTTCATTATGCTGGCATCAAAATCTATTATTTCTGAGACGTATAGAGTTATACAAAAATCTGTCTACATCAATCAAAACTCCTCACACTTGAGTAGCACCACTCATTGCGATAATGCTGGCAGGAAGCTCTGGCTTCTCCTAGCTTTCTCTATATATCTTGAATAATAGAAGAGCATTGCACCGGGCTGCCCATTAATAGAAGAACATTGCACTTATAAAGAATGAAAGAACAGTTCGGTAAGGTACAGAATCTGCAGTTAAATCTGAAGTGCAGCTGCTATGGGAGCGGCAAGGCTCAGAACCTCAAATGGCTTTTTGTCTTTCACCTCCTTCACTGTTCGAGGGCATGAATCCGTGATCCAAAAGTAAGTCATCCCATTCTCAGGACTACCTGAAAAAGTTAAAAAGGTAAACAGCGATGAAATAACCTGATAAAATTCAAACAAAAGATAGAACAAAACTCAACACAGACATTCACAGAGTGGAGCTGTGCATTTCATTGAGAATTAACTTTTTAGATGTGGTAATAGATTTTAATATGGGTTTGCTAAACAAGGACAATATCAACGAAAAATGAAGAAAGATCATGCTGCAAACAGACTTGGTGCCTAAATGTGTTGTATTGCTGCACAATATCTATTCTTTCAGTTGCCAAATTGCAAAATTTGATTAATACAATATTTTTCCAGTCTACCAATGTATAAGGAATTCTCATGAAGATGCATAGCAGGAAAGTACAAGTTGAACAAAAAGGGGAACCATTCTGTCGAAAGAATAGTAAGCGAAAATTTTAAAAAGCAGCACATTAAAGAATGGTAGTTCGGCATTATTTAGGAACAAGCTGTAAGAAGATTTATGAAAGTCTAAGAAAACAGATCTCAAACTTGATGCCACACTCTAGACCCTCTGAAATTTTTTTAAGGGCTTTTAGACCTATTGCCACAACCAATCTTATAGAAGGAAATTATTGCTACTAATGCAAGAATCTGAGAACACGCATACCTCCTTTGTCATGGTTAAAACGCTGCCATGATCTGTTTGGAAAAATTCCGTGGGTCACATAAGCACTTATCTTTTGAGCTCCATGTCTAGCCAACACTTTCTGCAAAAAGGCAGAGCAGTGCTACTTCAAATAAGAAAAGAGGGAAAGAACTGAATGCCAATTTCCAAGAATGTCGTTTCAATATGCATCTAAGCTTGTTAAACAATGCTCATTCTAATAATTAGGTTTGTTAAGAAAATATGCGTGCTACCATGACCCTCTCCACATTTCATTATCTTCTCATTGAGAAGAAAATCCTCCAACACGGAGGAAAAGAAATCTAAACTACTACCTTGTACGATGTTTGCTTTGTCCAGCTTTAGAGCATTACATAATTAACAACTATGAATCATGGACCAAAGAAATGGTACTTTCCGCGTTTTGTTAATTCTACTTTCTAAATGCTAGGATCTCATTGCACTATATTATCAGCCTACAAATTGTATATTACGACTTATATAAGTATATATTTCCACTAGTTGAAGTTATCTGAACTAAAACTAGTAAAATTTAATTCTTTATAAACTCCAAATACTTTGTTAATGAGATATTTTGAGCAAAGGGATATATATAAACCTAAAGACCAAACAAATACCCAACAAACAATATTTTTTCGGCATAGAGGTAGTCAAAGCACCCAAAGTAAGTTGATCAAATCCGGTGTGGATCCCAAATCATGTCAGATCGACAGACAGGATTTTGAAGGGTCTGAACAAGTAGTTATCAACTTCCTAAATGAGGCTAGCTTTTCACTTATCAGAGATTATGTCTAAAACGAAAGATTATACATAAATAGTTTCTAAACCAATTTCTTTCAAGTAACACAGATCAGCCATAATGGAAAATGAGTACCAAGAGTACCAGGACTACTATTTTGGAGTATTAGACTATAAAGAATATTAATACTTTTCCCTTTTTCTTTTCCAAAACAGACCAGGTCATGAATTTATAGCTAAATGTGCCCATTCTAGCCTAATGTGACGATAAGTAAATTTGTCTAGATGTAGAATACCAGACAACACTATTAGGGCCCGTTCGGACATGATTTTTTTTTTTTTGGTTTCTTTTTTCATTTTTTTTTAAAACCTGTTTGGTTATACATCGTGCCAGTTTTTCACTCCGAACTTGAGAAAAGGTTTTTTAAGTAAAAGAAATTTCTCTCACAGCATTTCAACATTTTTTTCAAGTGAAATGCACGTCCAAACATAACTTCAAATTTCAAAAACCTTTTTTCCAACTTAACTTCAAATATTACATACTTTTTTTCAAATATCACTCAGTTCATGTCCCTATGCCTACCTAATTTTCTCACCTGGCATTCTGTTAGGGTGCCACCTGATTGTACAAGATCATCCACTATCACAACATGACGTCCTGCAGGGTCTCCCTCCTTAATTCGTACAATTCGTTGATCGCCTTCCCTAACTTTAGCACAGACAATCTGATAATCAATATACGCCATGTCAATGAGCAGCAGTAACATGGTTCCAGATATAAAGCAAATTGAACAGCAAAGATGTAGTCTTTCAATGAAATGATAAAAAAGCCAGGAGCTTGATTATTTAAGGAACCAACAAATTCTTAAGGAAATAGACTAAATTCAACAGACAAGTAGATGACAGTGACTTGCCCAATCTGCCAAGTCCAGGAAACTAACACCAAAAATAGCATGGTGTTGTTGTCAATGTCAATACAGAGTCTACAGACATGCATGCAAACTTTGCAAGCTCTTATACTGGGAATTTTAAGAAGCTCATAACATAGCAGGATCTACTTCTCTCTTCCCTACCCCCTCACCAAAGATAAAACATCAATCAATCAATAAATCAGCCATGCCTTAATCCAGAGAAGCTAGGGTTGGTTTTTTTTTTTTTTTTTTTTTTTTAATGACAGCTGGGGTCTGTGATTTCCTTCATCTTTATTTATTTGGCTTCGTGAGGGGCAGGGACGGATCATTTTATAATGTTAGTTACTATGTACTTATATACGTGGTTTATGGCCTCCAACTTTGAGCACAGGTACTCCAGCACATATATAAAAGTCAATAGTCCAATTTTCAATTTATAAAATACAATTCATACTACCCGCAAGGGTGGCTCAGTTGGTTGAGCATGGGGCTTTCATAATGGAGGTCTCAGGTTCGAAACCCCCTGCCTACGACAGTAGGGGATTTGCCTTCTAGGTCGAGCTCGTCACACCGGGCTTGCCTAGTGCAGGTTACCTCTTCTGTGTGGTTTGCGAGCTATTGCACAGAAGTTGGGTTTACCCTGTGCGCACCAGAAGGGTAGCGGCTGCGGGTTCCCATGTCATCAAAAAAATACAATTCATACTATTTAAGTAAGTGGTTTATGGCCTCCAACATTGGATTGGGTCTCCTTTTTTGAGAATCATGTTTTGATGTAGGTTCTCTCTTTTTGGTATACGGCTTGTATATGGGGTCTTTTTCCCCCAACTGTTAATAATATTATTACCTTATCAAAAAAAAAAAAAGAAAAAAAAAGGGTATTTAAGTAACTGGTTTATGGTCTCCAACTTTGGGTATTTAAGTAACTGGTTTATGCCTCGGCATTGGTACTCCAGCGCAATTATAAAGGTCAATAGTCCTACTTGCAATTTGTACAATACAAGTGCACAATGAAGAAACTGAAGATATGAGACAATACAACAACAAACCCAGTGTAATTCCACAAGTTGGATGTGAGTAGGGCAAGATGTACGCAACCTTACCCCTACCTTATGGGGTAGAGGGCTGTTTCCGATTGACCTCGGCAAACCTCCTCCTTTATCCGGACTTGGGACCGGCAATGTGAACGAGCTCACATAGGACAATAGGAAGGGAAAATATGATTCAGTCCCTCATCAGAACATGTAAAAACAAAGTTTATGAGCATAAAAGCATGAATACAAATGTCTGATCATCATGCTAATGGAGCTATTTTGAGCACCAAGCTAGTTTTGAAGGAATACCATTGGAAAATGCTGAAGCTGCTTGTGGAAACGTTTCCACGCACCATCATCAGGAAAAGCTAGAGATATCTACAGAAAGAAACAATAGAGGTCAATTATTAGCAGGAAAAGTTATTTAACCATTCACCACTTCCGTTAGTTCAACCATATAACTAGTAAGTGAAAGCAAAGCTTCCCGCAATGTCATAAGCATAGCTGTTATGTGAACTAAAAGTTTTAGGACCAAGAGCCCATTACATTTCTTTTTGCGTCTGCATGCAACGGGAAAAGCATCTCAAAGGTAAAATCATATGCTGGACTCATACGGCTAACTACTTCATGCTTGAATTATGAACCACTTAATCTAAACATTAGTGTTAAAAAGAAACTATAGCCTGTGGTTATTGGAAGACAGAGCTAATACAAATTCATTCTGTTTATGTTGAAAGAAACTACACCAAACTGCATATCTGTTTGAGAGCTAACACTTTGAGGAATCTGAATTGGAAACCAAAATTAGAACAGCTCTTAAGAAGCCTACAAAACCCAAGGGTGTGGCCCAACGGCAATCAAGCTCAAATGACAATGGGAGAGTAGGGATGAAATCCTAGCAGACCTTTTCTTCTGTATGAATCGATATTATTCCATTCCAAATCCTTCCCGAGAGGCAAAAACAGTAGGTGATATCTTTCCATCTCTGTAAGTGTTGATGGACAAAGTTACCCGGTATTAGACACTAGCGGGAGGTAGCAGGTCTCTGGTGGATTAGTTGAGCTGTGGGCAAACAGACCCGGACACCACCATTATCAAAAAGGAAAAGTAACAGTTGTTAAGCTTGAGCCTTGAGGTAGCTAAATCTGCCAGAGAAGATGCCTTGATTTTTAGTAACACTCATTTTATCAAAGAATACCGAGTCACATGCACCCAGATTTACCCATCCGAGGTTGAACTGAATGGATAAAAGCATTTGGCTTAATGAGATAAGAGGGTTGTTTGTTTCAGTATCGTCATGAACCTTCAGCTTTTACATGCTATAAAATTCATCAACATGTTAGTTTACTGGAGTTCCCCAATAGCAGATTATGCGAAGAGCACAAGGAAATCAAAAATGAAAAATAACATTATTCCTTCAACACAAATGTCAAACATATCATTAGCTTGCTTATGCTCTATTTCGTTCCAGGATAAAAGTAAAGGAAAAGAAACTTACATTGTCAGAGTCAGGGAGTTGTTGTAGCCTATTTAGAAGCAAGGGGATCCCGCTCTCAAAGCATGGAAGTATATTGTCTCCAAAGTAGAATCTCTCCTGTAATCAGAGAAGTCATATAAACAAGTGTCGTCAGCTTTACATTAGGATGACATATAAACTAGAAAATGACCAGCACCAAAAAACATCAAGTTTTTTGCGAACATTCGAATTTGGTGTACACCTGCAAGGCATGGATATCAAAGATAACTAAACTAGTTGGTCCACCTCGAGGAACTGGGGTGTTTGACAAAATCCTGGCAAGCGTAAAAGCTGTGGCAACATCGCCTTCATCCTCCATACGCTCAGATGTGCCCGTTGGGAAAAATGGAAGGACCAGTGTGAATGAGGAGACGAAGAGCTTTGGCAATGCATAAATGACCGATAATTGCTCAAATATTACTCCAGGAGAACTAAATGAAGCAAGGAAAGCTACATGCTGTCCACGGATGCCATGAGCGTTAGATATGAATAAGTTGGGGAATCCATCTTCAAAAGTCCTGAATTTTTTTAAGACCAAATCAACTTTGCAGAAAAATACTTGACAACAGACAGTACCTGTGTTACTGTTAATGAAATAATTTTATGTTTCCTCAATATTGCAGCAATAGGAGTCAGAAAATCCAATAAATTCTACCCTCATTTTTCTTAAACCGGGAATCGGTTATCCAAGTCTAGATAAAAGAAATATATCCAATAGAACTTTTAGTTCAAAATTATTTTGACAAGTATGTTACCATGGTGCCAAGAAGGAAACTTTGATCTCATAGTAACCAGGCAAAACTTCAATTCCCAAAAACTATCCTTATGGACTTACCAACAGGAATACATTTTGTACTTCCTTTGCTCCATTTTATGTGACACTGAATTTAACATATTAGTATGGTTTGCATTTGCATAGCGTACATTAGAATAACAGATCAGCCAAATAGTTAAAAGTTCTGGTAGAGTATATAAAGCTGGTAGTTCCCCTTTTATTTCTTCTGGATCTTCAAAAGTTACTCACTCCGTCCCAAACACTTTCCATCTTGGGACATCCTAAACGCTCAATACCTTAAAATTTTAAATTTTGATATGGTGTTTTATTTATGAAATTTTCATCCATGCATTCAAGTTATCCTCCCCAATCACTAAGGGGTCGTTTGGTAGTTGGTTAGAGTTATGCAGTTAATAGTAATACATAGATTAGCTAAAGGAACCTATGCATTATTTTATGCAGGGATTGGTTATGCAGGGTTTAGTTATTCATATATTAATTATTCCACCTTCTATCCTGCATAAAATAATACATAAGTCCCCTCATAGATTATACATGTATTATTTATGCAGATTTTTAAATTGCAAACCAAACACCATATAAATTTTATACATGGATAACTTAACCCCTAACCAGCTACCAAACGACCCCTAATTTATTATACAAGTCAAATTAATATGCTAAACTCTGCACCCCATCAAATTTAAAAGATGAAATACATGATATCACTACTTAAATTTGATAAATTAAAATATATTCAAATTCTAGAAATTTGTAAAAATAATATAATAACATAACATTATTAATAAAAAAAAAAAATCAGATATTTGAGACACTCAAATTAGAAAGAGCGACATAAAAATTGAGACGAGGGAACACTAATTTCATGCATATTATGCCCGTTTGGCCATGGATAATTTACATTTTTCTGGATTCATGTTTGGACATAGAATTGTTACAATATTCCGAAATTCATATTCCTGAATTCGAAAAAGCTCCAAATACATGTTTTTATATTTGTCACTCCAAATTGTATTCATGTCCAAACAAAACTCCAATTTCCAAATACCATTTTTTAACTTTTTTCCAAATGCTACTCCCTTTGTCCCCATTTATGTGATAAAGTTCAGATTATTTCAGATTTCGAGAGTCAAACAAGAAAATCTTTGATCGCGATTTATTCGTATGCTCTTTAGATATTTTAAATTGTTAATTATAATATTTTTTTGTGTAGTTTTTAAGTATGTAGATTATTTTTTAAAAAACATAAAGATTGTATGCCCGTTGAAGCTCAAAATAAAAAAGTTTTACTCTCGAAATCTGAACTGTATCTCGTAAATTGGGATACAGAGGGAGTACTCTTTTTTCAAATTGCTTAAATTCCAGAATTCATAAAATGATACCTCCAAGTGATGCTACGAAGCTCAATTGCATCAGATTGTGAAGCAATTCGCTCAGCAAGATCCTTCATTTCATTGCAATAGAAGAGGCAAACTCTCTTAGCATTCTTCACAGTACTAGAACTTAAAGCCGTAGCTGAAGCCATTGGGAATGAAGGAGGTTTAAGAATAATATGAATTGGATCAGTACCGGAAACACAACCAACAGTCCACCGTTGACTATTATTGTTCTCAAATTCACATCGAATTGAATAATCTTTTTTTCGATTGAAGGATTGAGAGAGGATAGGAATGGAATTAAGCAATTTGTTAGAGGTATTTTGGGAAGAAGGAAGTGCTGGTGGTGGTGTTGTGGCTGACATGTGGATCTGTAATGGCGGAAATGAATAAGGGTGGGTGAAGGTGTGTGTTGTCGTAGGCTGCGTGTGTAACGGAACTAATACACCACTATAAACTGCGCCACTCTGCTAAAAAAGAACCAACAACATAAAACACGACCAAACTACTCCCTCCTATATATATGAGTTGTTAATTACTGTAATTTATACTATTTTTTATGTAATTTCTAAATATATAAAGTTTATATCAAAAAAATTGAAGATTCTTTATCTGAATTCACACTAAACATAGTGAATTTGACCATCACCCTCTACATCAAAACAAACAAATTGAAACAAAGAGCGCATCATTTTTGAAATTTAAAATTGAAGTTGAATATTATTTTCAGTTATATCATTAACACTAAAGAAGTAATTATTTTCAATAATGTTCAATTCTTAAAAAATATTTGATAAATCAGGGTAACTTAATAAGTGATATTTTGTATTTATTGTTTTTCTTAACATGTGTGAAAAGAGCTAAAGCAGCAATTAGAATGTGATGGAGAAAGTATCATATAAGATAATTTTAGCTAAAATTTTAAATGAACATTAACTAATAATTTTGTGAAGTGTAACTACCTATTTTTACCAGGTAAACTTTATTGATATAAAAATTATTTACTTATAACTGTTAATAGACACGAATCAATTTCTTTTTTTCCAAGTAAATGCTAGTAGTGTTTAACTAAACAATCTAGTTATAAACTGTAGAATCACATAACTAAGAAAAAAACATATATTAATTTAATAATAATATGTGCCAAAAGCTTATTTCTAAAAAGATACATGTCTACTAAATTGAGATTTGATACAAACAGCTAGTAGAGAAAAAGATTCTCGTGCTTGACAAATAAAACGACCCTATCAATCTCTGAATGGGCACATGTTTATTCCTTTCTATCTTTTCGATAGAGACCTAAGTTGGCGTTTGGCTATCCTACTATTTCAAAACCATGATTTCAAATTAGCTGTTGACATACATGAAATCCACTAAATCCCAAATCATCCAAAAGCGATTTATTTGGCTAAAACCATGGTTTCAACTTCTTAAATATAAAATTTAATCTATGTTTATATTATAAAAAAGACCCATAAATTCCAGATATTTTTAACAATTACTCTCATCATCAATCATTTACCAATCTCATTAACTTCCACCAACCTTTATTTATGTCTACCAACCTTTAATTTATGTGGAGGATTATATGAAAGAGTAGTTACATTTACTATTCACAAGTTAAATTTTCGTTTTTATCAATAAAAGCTTGATTAATCGATGTTGCATTTTTAGAAAAGCCTTCTAGTAGTGTACAATTTTGTTATAAACTATGATTTGCACATTTGGTAAGATTATATAAGAATCGAGAATGTTTTGATCGTTTTCACAATTTGTGCTTTTTATGTTTATAAAAAAAAACACAACTTAAAATGTCAAATCAGATGTCATAAACATGGTTTGAAACCATGGTTTCAAACCATGTCCAAACGGGGCCTAAGTTTGGCTAATTCACGTTTCCCTTAGATTTGAGTGACGAGTTATTTTTTAGTCTCTCACTCGGTATTAAGTATCTATATTAGATCCCGACTATATTCAGATTCGCGCTTGAGAATCTCACATTAGCGATTCCACTAATTTCTGCTATAAGTTATAAAGAAAGTAGTATAATTTAACAATTGTATGCATATTTTAAAAGTATTAGTTTGAATTTTAAAACAGACATGAAAGCCTGTCAAGGAGATTAAAAGAAATTCAATTACATGATTATTAATTTTTTCTTTTTTATATTTGAGCATTAATTTAAAAAGAACATTGAAGAGGGAGCTGGAGAAGAAGCACCGTGAAGAACAAGAAATTTTGAAATTTAAGAATTAACTTCTAGCAGGTGATGTCGAAGCGAAATTAATAAATAAATTTAAGAATCTGAAAAAAGTTTTTAAAAAAATTTCTACGAGTAACACAATTTACAGGTATTAACGTGCATCATCATATTAAGGTTATCTTGGTCTTGAAATATCCATATATTATTATTATGGTAATCTATCTAATAATATTTTATAAAATAGTTTATGTCATCTTGCCTTTGTTTCATTTGAGTTACTTATCATGTTCAAGTTACAATTCTTGTCAATATTGATAATGTCCCTAAGAGATAATGCAATTTTAGGTAAAAATTTCTTTCATAGTACACAACTCTTCATAATTCTCATAACTAACTTTTTTTTATGTGTCTAGCACAATAATAGTATATGCAAATTTCGATTGGATTTTGGAATAAACACCTTTTATATGTGTTTAAAATATCTCTGTATATCAATTTCCTTATTCTTAAATACTTAATTTTATAGTGAAATTGTATTTTCAATTAGTATGCATTTTACATGAAAATATACAATTTTAATATATCAGAATCATTTGGGAAATTATAAACATATCTGCACAATAGGCTTTGGTCAACATAACTTATTAATATATTAATGTACAGAAATAACCATGTAGAATTTTCATGTCGATGATTATTAGTTATTATGAAATATTTTTACGTGCACTAATTTTAAACTTGCGCTTTTGTTATTGTCTCGTCGTCTGGAAGGTAAATTAACAACAAATATGAAAATTGTACTCTTTGAAGATGATGTCTTTCTTAATTTAGACAAGAATATCGAAGCTAGTGTTTACTTTTTATTTAAAGACATGACAAACGTACCCACTTTGAATTTGCTTTCTGTTTGGCTTGACTTTTCCTTCTTCCATTGATTGTACCTTCGTTCTTAAAACTTCCATTAGCACTGATATGAGATAGTATAAAAGGGAGTATAGCAAAACATTTAGGTTCGGTTCGGTTCGAAATAGTAGACAAAATAATCTTTAACAAAAAAATTAATTATGTTTGATTTTATTTTCTTCTTTCCACACAAAATTTAGCATTATTTAATAGTATAATGTTTGGCGTCAGTTTATCTTTTTTAGAAAACTAATACCTACATAATAATTGAAAATTTTAGTTCTAATATATAACAAAGGATAAGTCAAATATTAGAACTGAAAATATATCATCTTATCTTAGGTAAACAAATACAAAAATAAAAGAATTGAAAGAAAGTGCTTACTTAAAATGAAAAAAAGGGGACAAGAAAAAGGAGAGATATTATGTCGTTTGGTAGGAGAGATAAGTTATTCCATGTAGATGAGATTTGGTGATATAGGATGGGATAATTTATCCCACCTTTTACCTATATAGATAAGATTGGGTGGGATACCAAAGGAGTTATTCCACCAACCAAACATGAAATAACACTACTAAAAAAAGGGAAAAACCGACGGACCGCGTCGTTTTTTTTAATGAAACCGACGGAAAACCGACCCTTTACGGTCCGTTGGTTTGCATAGACTTGCTTTTTGGAAACCGACGGACCACATCGGTTTTTTCCGACGGATCGCTCGTTACGTGGTCCGTCGGTTTTATCCAATAATTTTAAAAAAATAAAAAAAAAAAACTTCGACCGAGTCGGTTTTTTTTTATTTATTTTTGATCTTATATAAAAACAATATATATTTTATGAAAAAACCGACGCATTTTTTCATAAAATTTAAGAATTAATTTCCAGAAAACCGACGGACTGAGTCGGTTTTCCGTCAGTTTTCTGGATAATTTTCAAAATTAATTTCCAGAAAACCGGCGACCGCGCTCGTTTTTTCGAAAATTTCCTCGCATGCAATTCGCATTTTCTGCGACCACACACGCATTTAAACCACATCAAAAAGTCGCCAAAACTAGCATTAAAATGCTCCAAATCAATTCTAAAAGAGATACAACACATAAAATCACCCTAAGAAATAACAAAACACATCAAACACTATCTAAACATATCAAATACGATCTAAATAGACCTTCAAAGTTCAGAAATATTTAAATGTCCAACCAAAAGTACTATTAACTAGTTTTAACATAAGTCCATTATTAAATCCAAACTACTACAACCGATCATCCGTGTCCCAAGCTATAATCACCGTCATCATCATCTTCCGGGTCAGAGGGGGGGGGGATATAGAAGGGCACACCAATACAATTTAGGAATATATAAGGGACTTGTCATACACATCTCAAAGGTAGATTATATGGAGTAAGAAATACGGCAACAAGAATAGGGTGCGGCCAAAAGAGGTATGGTGTGAAACCATCCGCACACAAACCCAAACGAATGTTTCTTGGATCACTAGCAAAATCGTGATAAGTTCTATCAAAATGTTTCCACGCTTCTCCATCCGATGGATGACACATAAAGCCGTGTGGCCTTCTATTTTCGCCGTGCCATCTCATGTGAGGAGCGTAACTCGGCGATGCAAACAACCTCTTTAACCTAGGTATAATAGGTAAATAATGCATCGCCTTTAATGAACCATCGTCCCACTAGGTGTTCGCTTATAACGCGCATGTCCACATATTTTACATTCATTTAAATCGGCATCTTGCTTATAGAACAACATACAACCGTTTGGACAACAATGAATTCTATCATACGACAATCCTAATTTGGAAACCAATCTCTTTGCTTGATAGTAACTCTTAGGTATGTCGAATTCCGGACTAACTAGTTCCCCCACAAGCTTAATCATTGAGTCCATAGCAGCTTCAACAACAGTCCAATCTGATTTGATATTAATCATTCATAACCGCAATTGCACAACTTATAATGCCGACTCCCTGCCAAAGTGGACGACTAGCCTCTTCTAATTCTTGATAGAAGCGCATTGCTTCTTCATTAAGAATAATATGAATTGATCAAGATCGAAACACAACCAACACCACCGTTGACTATTATTGTTCTCAAATTCACATCGAATTGAATAATCTTTTTTTTCGATTGAAGGATTGAGAGAGGATAGGAATGGAATTACGCAATTTGTTAGAGGTATTTTGGGAAGAAGGAAGTGCGAGTGGTGGTGTTGTGGGCCGACATGTGATGTGTAATGGCGGAAATGAATCGTGTTTGGGTGAAGGTGTGTGTTGTCGTAAGTCGCGTGTGTAACGGAACTAACTAATACACCACTATAAACTGCGCCACTCTGCTAAAAAAAGAACCAACAACATAAAACACGACCAAACTACTCCCTCCTCCACTTTTACTTATCCATGGATTTTGCATGCGACTTAAGAAATAAGAAATAAAAGTGCATAATTTACCATAATATTCATATTAATTAGTATATAGTCTTAATGATTTTGAAAAATAATTTGGAATTAATAATTAATGCTAAAGGTTTAACAGGTAAAATAATTTTTTTTTCTTAATTGAGAAAGTAAATAAGTAAAAGTGAAAATCTATTTTTAGAATAGTGGACAAGTAAAAGTAAACGCGAGGGAGTACACTTTTAGACGGTCAAAGATATTTCTTTAAGCATAACATTTTTAATACATTTTATATATATTTGAGTTGTTAATTACTGTAATTTATACTACTTTTTATGTAATTTCTAAATATATAAAGTTTATATCAAAAAAATTGAAGATCCTTTATCTGAATTCACACCAAACATAGTTAATTGACCATCACACTCTAAATCAAACCAAACAAATTGAAACAAAGAGCGCATCATTTTCAAAATTCAAAATTGAAGTTGAATATTGTTTTCAGTTATATCATTAACAATAAAGAAGTAATTATTTTCAATAATGTTCAATTCTTAAAAAATATTTGATAAATCAGGGTAACTTAATAAGTGATATTTTGTATTTATTGTTTTTCTTAATAGGTGTGAAAAGAGCTGAAGCAGCAATTAGAATGTGATGGAGAAAGTATCATATAAGATAATTTTAACTAAAATTTTAAATGAACATTAAATAATAATTTTGTGAAGTGTAACTACCTATTTTTACCAGGTAAACTTTATTGATATAAAAATTATTTACTTATAACTGTTAATAAACACGAATCAAGTTCTTGTTTTCCAAGTAAATACTAGTAGTGTTTAACTAAATAATCTAGTTATAAACTATAGAATCGCATAACTAAGAAAAAACATATATTAATTTAATAATAATATGTGCCAAAAGCTTATTTCTAAAAAGATACGCGTCTACTAAATTGAGATTCGATACAAACAGCTAGTAGAGAAAAAGATTCTCGTGCTTGACAAATAAAACGACCCTATAAATCTCTGAATGGGCACATCTTTATTCCTTTCTATCTTTTCGATAGAGACTTAAGTTTGGCTAATTCACGTTCCCCTTAGATTTGAGTGACGAGTTATTTTTTAGTTTCTCTTCGGTATTAAGTATCTATATTAGAGCCCGACTATATTTAGATTCGCGTTTGAGAATCTCACATTAGCGATTCCACTAATTTCTGCTATAAGTTATAAAGAAAGTAATATAATTTAACAATTGTATGCATATTTTAAAAGTATTTGTCTGAATTTTAAAACAGACATGAAAGCCTGTCAAGGAGATTAAAAGAAATTCAATTACATGATTATGAATTTTTTCTTTTTTATATTTGAGCATTAGTTTAAAAAGAATATTGAAGAGGGAGTTAGAGAAGAAGCACTGTGAAGAACAAGAAATTTTGAAATTTAAGAATTAACTTCTAGCGGGTGATGTCGAAGCGAAATTAATAAATACATTTAAGAATCTGAAAAAAGTTTTTAAAAAAATTTCTACGAGTAACACAATTTACAGGTATTAACGTGCATCATCATATTAAGGTTATCTTGGTCTTGAAATATCCATATATTATTATTATTATGGTAATCTATCTAATAATATTTTATAAATAGTTTATATCATCTTGCCTTGTATCATTTGAGTTACTTATCATGATCAAGTTACAATTCTTGTCGATATTGATAATGTCTCTAAGAGATAATGCAATTTCAGGTAAAAATTTCTTTCATAGTACACAACTCTTCATAATTCTCATAACTAACTTTTTTTTATGTGTCTAGCACAATAATAGGATATGCAAATTTCGATTGGATTTTGGAATAAACACCTTTTATATGTGTTTAAAATATCTCTGTATATCAATTTCCTTATTCTTAAATACTTAATTTTATAGTGAAATTGTATTTTCAATTAGTATGCATTTTATGTTAAAGTATACAATTTTAATATATCAGAATCATTTGGGAAATTATAAACATATCTGCACAATAGGCTTTGGTCAACATAACTTATTAATATATTAATGTACAGAAATAACCATGTAGAATTTTCATGTCGATGATTATTATTTATTATGAAATATTTTTACGTGCACTAATTTTAAACTTGCGCTTTTGTTATTGTCTCGTCGTCTAGAAGATAAATCAACAACAAATATGAAAATTGTACTCTTTGAAGATGATGTCTTTCTTAATTTAGACAAGAATATCGAAGCTAGTATTTACTTTTTATTTAAAGACATGACAAACGTACCCACTTTGAATTTGCTTTCTGTTTGGCTTGACTTTTCCTTCTTCCGTTGATTGTTCCTTCGTTCTTAAAACTTCCATTAGCACTGATATGAGATAGTATAAAAGGAAGTATAGCAAAACATTTAGGTTCGGTTCGGTTCGAAATAGTAGACAAAATAATCTTTCACAAAAAAAGTAATTATGTTTGATTTTATTTTCTTCTTTCCGCACAAACTTTAGCATTATTTAATAGTATAATGTTTGGCGTCAGTTTATCTTTTTTAGAAAACTAATACCTACATAATAATTGAAAATTTTAGTTCTAATATATAACAAAGGATAAGTCAAATATTAGAACTGAAATATATCATCTTATCTTAGGTAAACAAATACAAAAATAAAAGAATTGAAAGAAAGTGCTTACTTAAAATGAAAAACAAAGGGAAAAGAAAAAGGAGAGATATTACGTCATTTGGTAGGAGAGATAAGTTATTCCATATAGATGAGATTTGGTGGGATAGGATGGGATAACTTATCCCACCTTTTACCTATATAGATAAGATTGGGTGGATACCAAAGGAGTTATTCCACCGACCAAACATGGAATAATTCCAATCCCATGGAGTAGTAATCCCATCCCATCCCATCACTCCTTTCAAACGGCCCCTCTTTTACACATAACGTCTTCCCGAGGGTAATGCATAAAGTAAAAATTATTTCAACAAGACGAATTAATATAAAAAATGCTAGGACCATTTGATGAATATGAAAGGTTAATGATTTAATTTTTAAGTTTCAGATGAATATCCTTATGAACAAATTTTTTTGAACTATGCAAACAGGGGTGGATTTAGAGTAATAGGTGGGGTTTCTCGGGAATCTAGTAACTTTTGCGCGGATCTTGTATTTATATTGAGAAATTCAGTATATATATAAGAATTAAGACTTGAGAACCATTAAATAAGTGTGTTGATGGTCTAGTGGCAGTAAAGGAACCTGTTAAGCTTTGTTGCCTAGTAGAGGTCAAGGGTTTGAGCCCCCTCAGTCACCATGTTACGATTTTATTTTGTCCCTTTTTATTTTTTAATTTGAGATGAGGGAAACTACATGGCTTTAATGAATAATCATCTTTCCGGTATGCAAGTTTGTTTACTGTAACTATCAAAAATATATCTTCAATCCAATGACACACAAAACTTTCATAATTGATCCATATAGTTTATGAGGCTTGTAAATGTCATACTTTCAATTGTTATCCGTTGACTAAATGCCAAGAACTAAGATTTTGTTTGGAAAGCCACTTGGTAATTTAAATTGGTGTAATTACTCGGGCAGTGTTGCACAAGCATAATTACACAGTTTGATAATTTAAAAATAAAAATTAATTATCAAAAAATAAAAGTTGATATTTGACAAATATGTACCTTTATAAATGATATTAACTTGGGTATTTAAGATACATTTGTTTCTTAAAAATATATAAATTAATAATCATATATTTGTAACTAATATTATAAAAAATAATAGATATATATGTTTCTCAAATTAATAATATTTTAAGTTAATTAATTATAAAAACTAATAGCATACATTTTGTAAGAATCATGGAGGGCATGTTTGAGAAAAAGATTAATATTCATAAATATAATGTCATAAAATTATTTAAATGGTTGACAAAAAAACAATCCATTAATTCTAATTGATAATAGAACGCCATGCAATGTAAAATAACAAGTCAATACTATTAAAGGAAATAAATTGGAACAAAAAATATAACATAAATTCAAAATCTATTTTTTAAAACAATACTCTTATGTCAAATTTCAACCTAACATATTAAGTTCCAACATAACTTAAGTAAATATAATTCAAAAGAAAAGGAAAACATAAGTCTATAACCTCATTTCAACAACGAAATTCTACTTTAAGGTCATCACTTGTTATATGCCAAGTTGTTAATGACTCATCTTTTAATATTAAGAGGTGAAGTTTCAAAAACTAGAATAATAATGTAGTTACGCTAAATGAAGAAAATAAAGAAAAATAGATAAGAAATAAAATAATACGAGCAATTACATGAAGTTACAAGAAGTAAAGGTTGGAAAATGAGAAGAAAGAAAATGAAAGATAAATAATGTAAAAAGAAAAATATATAAAAATAAAAAAAATTAAAAGTAAAAATAAAAAAAGAAATTAAAATAATAAAAATAAAAAATTAATTTAAAAAGAAAAGAATTAAAAATTAAAATAAAAGGAAAGAAATTAAGAAGTGACCTTGTAATTACACCCAATTCTCAACCCGTCCTTGAGAATGGAGGAGTGTAATTACCAGCTTTTAATTATACCCAACTACATGTTGACCATGTAATTCACATAGCGCGACAAACGTGTCAAATAGTGTAGTCAACAGCACGATTCGATTACATGAGTGGCTTTCCAAACAGACCCCAAAGTAACTGAAGCATAAGAATAATGAAATTAAAAATAAAAAAGAGTTTTGGGAAAGCGCAAAATTAATAAGTATGATGCATGTGATCATAAACTTATTCATTACCATTTTCACTCAACTATTGTCGCTCTATATTGAGTTTCAACTAAAGTAAACCCGCAACAAGGACAAAAATTCAAATAATGAGACCTCGACCTCGTAGAAAGAAAACTAACCACCGAAAGAATGTTCGTCGCCTGAGCCCTATTGATAAGAGGGGAATTGGGTATATGGAGTACTTAGTAAGGATAACAGACAATATCCAACGAAGTAGTGGCGGAGAGTTTCATGATAAAAAAGTAATCATCTAAAATAATCTTGTACAAGTAGTATAGTCAATAATTATAGGAACACAACATAGTAGCAGCATAAACATATGCAACATGATAGCAAGTACAACAAATACAATTTGCACAAATCCAACATTTCGCACAATGTACAATTGAGATGGCATGTTGCGGTATGCATACTGAAGAGACAAACTTTACTCAAAATTCGACATATCCAGTCATGCAACCTCATGCTCACACTGTCTTAGGGTCTACCAAGAGTAGTGAACTCATTCCCCACGCAAAACAGAAACGTGAGCCAAACACACCCATTAACTAGCTTCAAAACCTGAATATGAGTCCACATATATATCTACTGGAACGTGAGTCCACTCACTCTAAACAACATTAATTCCATATATCCAATGCGAATTTTAAATGTAAATCAACGTACATATATACGCAAGGCATGACATAATAATCAAGGTCATGTAAATCAACATACATGAATCCCATAATGTTGTACTATCACGTGTACAAAAGAACATAACATTATACTAATATATACAATATGCTTAATTAATAATATCACATATATAACAAGTCCACCACAAAGAAACAACAATTTATCTCATATATTACCCTAGTATCCGCATATATGCTCATCATCTCACATATACAATACCATCATATACATAATATATGTAAAACAATTCTCGTTTAGGAAAATTCCCCTATTGATGTTAAACTCTTTACTTACTTCGGTCCAACCAAATTTCAACCTTACATAATACACTTTTTACATCTGGAGTCAACCAAACAACTTCAGTTTGTTTACAAGAACACTTATGGATGTCAAACAAAGCTATTGAACTCGATTTCATAATTTAAAATTGATTCAAGATCAATCTTAAAAGTCAACCTCTGAGCAACATAGTCAAACCTTGAAACAAAATGTAAATCCAGGTTACCTATAACTCCACTAGTCCAAATTTATACTTATATATTTCCATTCCAGTCAATTTAGGCGTTCAAAGCCTCAATTAAGTATTTTTAGGACTTAAGACTTAAAATACGCAATTTCTACTTATTAGTTTCCATGTTTAATGGTAAATCATAGCACAAATTCTTGATATAATCTCAAAGGATGTTTAGAACACTTAACCTCTTCCTCCCCGCTTTGAATTTTACGCATCGCATTATATTTCGAGTCCGAAACCAAAATGACCCCAAAAAAAAAAATTTGAAATAAAATACCCCAATAAAAAAAAAAGGTTACAGAAGTACCTTTAATACTGCGCTAAAGCACTTACCCGTGACGGAGCCGTTAAGTGCTTTAGCGCGTGCTCCGATAAAAATCTTTAGCTAAACAATATTTTCTCTCATATAGCGCGATGAAATCTTTGTATTTATATCTTGGCTACAAAAACGATCGGGTTGCGTGTAGCCCTCTAGTGGCAAAAAATATTTTCAAAAACGCCATTGGAGGCGATTTCAAGGTGGTCCCCACATCAAAAGACGTCGTTTGCTATTAATTTTCGTCGTAAAGTTTATAGCCTCTGTATATTCACGCTGCAGTAAGCGACAAAAAG
>NC_081347.1:47704049-47767218 GCF_029784015.1 Lycium ferocissimum | reverse complement strand
AGGGTTTTCTTTATTCTAAAAGGGCTTTGTATTGTAAGCAAGGCCCATAAGGCAAAACTATAAATAGGGGACATTTCCCTACTTTTGAGGGTTAGCTTTTTGGAATCTAGAGCATTGTAATAGCAAGTCAAAATATTATTTCTCTCTTTAATCCGAATCTGTAGAGTATTATTGTTTAGCTTCATCTTTCTAATATCATTTTTACTTAATCATCCATAACAACATATGCAACATATTTTTCCAAGTTATTAACACATATATTCGTATATATAAATCACTGTACACGAATCCACATATATATATATTCCCTCAAAAACCAAAATAGATTAAAGTTTGTCCACATATCCTATACCTCACTTACAAATTCAACTTATTACTCAATTTCGGGGTAAACACTTTTAGCCTTCATTTATGCTACTGCATTTTGTTGAATCTTTTGTGGTTTTACAAATAGGTATTGAATCAAATTTTAAGAGCTAGTTGACTTTAAAAGATTGAAGGTAGTATTCATTTTGTAGTGGAAGCTAAGCATTCTTCCCTATCGGTTTTTCTTTCTTGGTTGGGCTATGAGAAGAAGTAATTAAAATGGACTTAAATTGGAGGATATTTTTAGTTCTATTAAATTAAATTAAATGAAATGTAAGTATGGTAAATATATATTTTGTACTTGTAGATCAAGTTAGGGTACGGTGGTTTGATAATGAGAAAAGGCAAAAAGTTCTCCCAAACATTTCGCACCCCCCCGCCCTCCCCCTTCGGTTTTAGCATGATATCATAGCCACACTAATACAAACATAGAAAAAATAGATCCTATAATACATGACAGGAGACGACGGCAACTATCTTTGTCACATCAGTGTCTAAAGTGTAAAGTGTATGAAATAGCCATTATTGGTGTTTAGAGTGTAAAGTCTATCAAATAGTCAAGTTCTAAAGGATAATTAAGACTATTAATAGTTCAGATGTGCAAATAATATTAATTTGTGTTTTAAAAGGGTCTTTAGGTATTTTCCATGCCATCAATTTAAAGTGAAGAATTACTACAGTAGAAATAGCTTTGTGGATGAGGAGGAGACTCAGGCCTCATTTGTTTTCATTAAGATTAAGACGTCGAATCGAATACACCCGAATATTAAGATGTTGTCTCACAGGTACGAACAACGAACGACTAATACCGTTTGTTTTTCAACATCTCGAATGTGCATAATGAATTCATTTAAATATAATAAATATACAATTCAAATAAAAAATAACTAAATATCGTAAAATAAATACAATAAAATAAAATATTATTTGATAAAAAATGAAACACTTATGTTCACTAGTAATGGTGGAGATGAGTTATAGTCGTGGTGGGTGGTGAGTGGAGGTGAGGGGTGGGTGGTTGGGGTGAGGGGTGGGACGTAATGGGGGTGGTGTGGAGTGGGGTTGGTGATGGGAGGTGGGGGTGGGTGGTGTGGGGTTGGTGGTGGGTGGGTGGTGGGGAGCGGGGGTGGGAATAGAGGGTAGGTGGGGTAGAGTGGGGTTGAGTGGAGGGTGGGGTTAGGGTGGAGCTTGTGGTAAAAAAAAAAAATGCATAGAAGAATACTCTTAATGATATTAAGACTTGGTTTAAGATCTAACGATTAAGGCTTTCGGACTCAATAAGTCTTAGATTTTAACGCAAACAAACGAACTTAATAGCAAGCATACCAACCATTCATTCGACCTCCAATAAGTCATAAACAAATGAGGCCTCAGTTGACGGCTGATAAAGAAAAGGATAGCTTTTTAGTTGGCGCCAAGGAATCTAAATAAAGCATTGTCAGATCTTTACTACTCTTTTCTTCTAATCTTTATTTATTCTTCACCACTGTGACACACTGCCTGCCCGCGGTCAGGATTTCTCACGGGCACATTCACTCCTTTTTTCCCTCTTACATTTAACCCTTTTCAAAAATCTTCTTCTGCTTTTGCTTAGGTCACGGTTTCCTTGGGTTCCTTTCTAATTCTACCCCCACCCTACTATTGTTTTGGAAAGTAAAAAATAAAGATAGCACAACATTCAATATTCAACTACTCTTCATTTAAATTTTTCCTTTTAACGCTTGTTCTTTCAATTCTCTCGTGTCATTAGTGATGGTTTATTGCGGATTAAATTATTTCGAAATTATAATCTTGAGATCATAATTCTTGGATCAATTTATTTACCTAGGAGGTGAATAAAATAATACCTAGTTTGATGGAATAAAATTAAATATTAAGAATTAAATTTGAAACAAATTTATATCTCAACCAAACAAATGATAAATTTTATACCAAAATTAATTTTGAGATATCAGATCTTACCCATGAACCAAACATCCCCTTAGTTTCTTCTCCCCCCTTAACCACTCTTCATTTAAAATTTGCCTTTGACACTTGTTCTTTTAATTCTCTCGTGTCTTTAGTTTCTTCTACCCCCTTAAATAAAGTGTCCCATAGCCAAATTTTTCCCAAAGTTCCTTTCGTTTCCATACATAACATAATCCCCTTTTCTTCTTCCTTTCTCTTCAAGATTTTTCCAGCTACTACTACTTTCTTCAAGAGAGAATATATTCTAGTTTCTAAAAACAAAACAAGCACAAAACATTTTTATTCTTCTTCTTTTTAACTTTTTATCTCTTATTTATACTAGTCCAAAAGATTTGGTTAAGTCATCAATGGGAGTTGGAGAAAAGTCTAATAATAAACCAATGGATGGATGGATTATTGCATTAAGGAGGCCATTGAAGCCCATATTAACTAAGGCATTTAGGGACGAGAAAGATGAGGATGAAGAAGAGAACTCCACATGTACAACACCAACTTCAGAAGAATCAAGAATTCCAAGAAGGTTGACATGTCCACCACCAGCTCCAAAAAAGAGAAAATCTTCTTCAAGGTGTCATCAATTGATTAATAATGGTGTTAGGGAGTTTTTTAATCCTCCTGACTTGGAATCTGTTTTCATACGCCGAGTTGAGACTTGAAAAACTCATCTTTCCACTTTATAACTTCACTTCAGCAATATTCTTCTTTTTTAATTAAACCTTGGTATTTAGATCAGTTTGCCGACACTTTGACTATTTCACCGAATATCCCGTAACCTTCCATTAGATTCGATGAGTTATGTGTACATCGCTTTCTATGTATAAGTAAGATGGCAGTTTAACTTAATTGCCTATATCTTGAGCTTGTGTCAACTTTTCTCCGTACAGATGGTAGATGGTAAATTCCCATTTTGCATCTATTAAACATGGCAGTATACTTTAAGGGCTGCATTATGTCCCAAAACAGGTCTCACATTCTAGAACTGGACTTTGGAAAAAGCCAGTTCTTTCCTGTTGTTTTTGTAAGTTTTGGTAAATAGTAAAAGAACAGGAATTTTCTAAGAAGAGCAGCTTCATTTGCATAATGTTGGCACATACAGACTTTATGGTTCTGTAGAATGATTAAACTTTGTTTCTTCGACACAGATATATACTTAAAGACAAGACTAAAGTGTTAAACTTCTTGACATTATTAGTGCATTTTAACCTGGAAAAATGTACTAATAATCTCGAATACTACAGGCGATTACTATAGGCAATTATATATCTTTAGTTATCCTTTAAATAACTTAATAGTGTAAAGAATTTTATACACTATTAGGTTACCTTTACTTGTTACGTACTTTTTTTATTTTTAAGATTACAAATCTTATATTTTAAAATAATTTACTTGTAAATATTTTTTTGAATAACCTGATAATATATATAAAAAAATATAACGGAGTAAAAAGTTTTAACTCTCGGTCAGACATTAAATGAGGAGATACATGCACATGCAAGTCAATATCTAGCCAAGCAGCAAAATAAGGTTGGTAAACAGAAGTAAAAAGCGTTGAAACTGGAATGTTTCTTCCTTTTCTTTCATATATCCTTTCTTTTCTTTCATAAAAAAGATTGACTATGACAATCATCTCATAAGACTCAAGTCATATATGTATCACTTTCAGTACTTTAGCCTTTAATTTATACTCTCTGCCATTATCTTCTTTAGTTACTTTAGTCTTTGTTTATGTCCCACACGCAACAATGACTGACCACCCACCTAGGACGGACGCCCTTCTATAGTGGGGAAGCTTCTCCGTAATTCTGTGGTATTAATTAAGTTGGAACCAAAATACACATCAAGTAGTACAGGCCACTGGATTAGAATCCTAGGTGAACTTCTTTATTAAAGGATACGCCCTCCGTCTCATAAATGTATTACTTTTTTTTTTTTATCTGTCTCAAAAAGCAGAAGCAGATACAGGATTAAAATTCTAGAAGTTTAATCTTAAGACTGTTAGTATTGAAACTTATGGGTTCATATCTACTATTTATTATAATTTTATTAATTTTTTACACATAAATTTATGCTCCACGTCAAAAGTTAGGGGTTCAATTGAAACCCCTCTTGCTATGCTAGATACACCCCGGCCAAAAAGAGTCTCTTTCTATATTAAGTAAGTTGACAATTCAAACATCCTACATGACAAGATTATAGCCATCAAAAGACATTTTAGTACATTATACACATCTTTAATTTAAGATCACAATATTCCAAAATTCCTCTTTATTTCTTAAACTTCGTGTCTAATCAAACTAAAACACTTAAATTGAAATCGAGGGAGTAATTTTTACTTGAAGAGAAATTAAGAAACGCAACTTGTGGATAACTAGTTTCGTTTTCAAATAAAGTTGGAAGACTTTATCCAAGAAACCAGCGGAAAGGTTGAAAGGTTAAAGCATGAGAATATATCTTATGCCATAATACCAATACGGATTTATATCTCTTTCATTAGTTGTACACTTGTACCTTATAAAATTACATATATAATTAGACAAAGTTTGCTTCAGGACTGTGTAAAATATTCGCGATACACTGCGTAGGCCCAGGCATATATAATTAAATGTACGTATGACGTGATATACATAATATAACAATCTACTTCAGTTCAGTTCTCAAAATGATTTCTTCTCCGAATCATGTTATCTTTATGAGAGAACTTAATTCCAGCTTGAAGCTGGGTTTACTCGGTTTGATTGACCGTTTGTCTATAAAATTATTCACCTTTTTCTGGAATAAATTTTCATTTTATTTGAGAATCAGTGTTTGGCCATACAAATTTCAAATCCAACTTAAAGTAGTATGTATTTCAAATTTAGAAAACAAATTATAACATGTTTTTCAACTCATTTTTTAATCTTGAAGTTATTTTAAGTACATTCAAAGCATGAACATTATTTCATATACTTTTTACGAAAAGTATAATAAATACGACTCTATCTTCAACACTAACTCCATAAATTTTAAATAAAGTGTAAAGTATTTGGAATCTATGGCCAAACTCCTACTAAATAATCTCCTAGCCTGGTTCTCTTAGCAGTATGGAAAGAAGCTTAATTAAAGAATGTGAAACATTGATTGGTTTACGGTTGGATACCATTATCGTCTAATGGTAATAAGAGACAAGAGATGGGAACCACTCCGCTATATATATCTGAAAAATTATAGTCGTAGCATGCATTAGTTCAAGGAATGTTTATCACACAAAAAGCTGTTAAAACCCACGTAGTTTAATGAGTGGAGATTGTGAAGGATCAAGTGGAGCATTTTCACTTGATATAATAATGGTATATTGACAAGGGGGAGTTCAACTAATATAGAGCTTTCGGGTACAGTAATAAAGAATGTAGTATTTGGATTGGAGCCTCTACAATAGCAATAGATTTTCAACACGTCATCAGAAAAGTAACACTAGTTTCATTTGAAATTTTAACTTGGCATTTAGTGAACCCCATATTGGGCATAAAGATAAGTTAGTAATTTTTTTTATTTTTATTTTTTATGTTGCGAGGCAATTATTGGAGACAAGCACATGAGGGAAAGGTCCATGCTTGGCAAATCCATACATATTTTATCTGGTAAGTGACCATATATTTCTGCGAGTCACCCTTGAACCTAAGTAGTTTGTAATTATATAAAATGAGCTATTGTTTGTTTCTATGCGAAGAATATGCTAATTTATCAAATTCTGAAGCTTTTAAGGGCCCTTTTCGTCATTTAATCGTTTTGCTTTTTTCTACCTTTTTTTTTGCGGTTTGGATATATATTG
Source organism: Lycium ferocissimum (assembly GCF_029784015.1). NCBI lineage: Eukaryota > Viridiplantae > Streptophyta > Magnoliopsida > Solanales > Solanaceae > Lycium > Lycium ferocissimum. Next base: position 47,761,076 of record NC_081347.1, on the reverse strand, counting down.
TACTCCGGTTCATCCCAATTGATATGATGGTAGTTGACTTGATATTGAGTTAAAGAAAAGGAGGAAGACTATGGATCAGACTTGCGATCTGAAATAAGCCATAGAAACTTTTATGGCTATAAATCATTTTATAAGGGTAGAATGAAAAGTTTGAAATTAAGTTGTTCCAAAATATGGAAAGATGTCATTTTCTGGATGGACCAAAAAGAAGAGAGTGTCACATTGTTTACCCCTAAATCAGGACAATTGAATTTGTATATGTGGTCAAGGACACATGGAGCAATATGACCAGAATAATAACATAATTAGCAATAACAAGTAAGATTATTAAAATGCAAGCAAAGAGTAATCTAAGTAATAGTCTAAGCCTTGGAGAAGTCTTGAGCTAGAATCTTTGGGCAAGCATATCCTTAGTGGTCGTTTGGTAGGTAGCCAAAATTATAATCCCGGGACTAATTTATCCACCTTTTGGGATAAGGTGGGATATTCCACCCTTGGGATTATGCTTCATTTTGTACCGTGTTTGATAAGAGGTATAAATTTATACCTCCTACCAAACACGGTACAAAAAATTAGTGCTGGGATATCCCAGCCTATACCATGCACCAAACCACCCCTTAGAGTCTTAGGAACTTGATTAAGAATAATACGATGATGAGAACAATGTAAGTATAATGTTATATATATATATATATATATATATATATATATATATATATATATATATATATAATGGCATGAGGATTCCTATTTATACTTGAGCTATGGGGCACACATTTCATGAATCGTGCCCCCTATTAATATCAAATATTAATGTTAAGGCAATGATGCATAATAAAGAGGACAATAATGGTCATTAATGGTCCGTGGAAGACTCAAAGTCTTTGTGTAACAGACAACCTTTGGTCTCTGCACGCCTGGTGTAACGGGGCAATCTTCGAAGCCTTTTCATTTCTTCGACCTCCGAGGCACGATGTTTCATTGCTTCCCCGAGGTCACGCGAGCACAAGTGGAGACTCTTCCTTGCTTACTCGAACCTGACTCATTATGATTTTCATGTATCGTCACTTGATTCGTCTAGTTGTACCCTACGAATTTCACCAATACAGATGGTTCCCCCAACTTTTTGGGGAGACGAATAAATGTCATCGAGAAGTGGAATAATTTGTAACTCCTCTTTTTTTGGCGGGAAATGAAATGTTCCCGACGCTTCACTTTGATGTGGCAGCTGTCAGGATTACATTCAATACACCCCCTTCTAGGTGGGGACGTCGATCAACATGAAGCCATGTCCCATGATGATTCGCAACTCCTCGACTTACAAGTGCAATGATTTCCTTCTTTATATATGTAAGAGTTTTGTTCACATAATATCTCCTTCATACCATTTTTATTTCCTTCCATCTAAGTGCAACTTCTTCAGGACCTTCATCTCTTTCGGAAAAACCCTATTCTGAATATGATTTATTCTAATCCTTCATATTCTCCCACTCGTCATTCTATAAGACAAGTCTGAAGGAACTCCATCACACCTCCATGTCTGCAAGGGAAAGGCCCTGCACTCACTGTTACTCTAATCTGGGCTCCTTCATTGCTGACATCCTTCACTGTTACTCTAATCTGGGCTCCTTCATTGCTGACATCCTTCTCTCTGGCTTTGCATGCCAAGGGGATTTTCGCATTGATCATCACCACGAATTTGTGGATGCGATCAGTTCCCTAATCACTAAGGAAATGCTTCCCTAAGTTTATGTTGACTGCAACTGTGGAACCGAGGTTAAAGCTTTGATAGTGGAAGAAGAGGTCTGGATGACCCATCATGCTGAGGGTTTTACCATGGTCCACACTTACCCTTTCACCATTAGCTTCACCCTTCCTGTTCCTAAATCGTTGAAGACTTCTGTCGTCGATATTGACTATGTCTTGGCTAGCTAGCTCCTCAAATATGAAGGATAGTTTATTGCATCCAGTATTTAGCCGATCGTGCTAGAGTGGAGTTTACCCTTGACCATCTGATGTATCTTTATTCCTCTCGGGTATTATAGGGAGGAATGATTCATCTATACCCTCGGGGCACTCGAGGCTTAATCACCAATGCCGGGGAAGACTTTGATCGGGGTTGGTGTGATCGGTTTGTCATGATCCGTACCAACCAACTTCACTGTCCTTCCCCGGAGCCCTTTCCAGAAGTATGGCAGGCTACTCATAAGTCTCCATGCAATCTTATTTTCTCTTTTCTCTTAGCCGATTTCCCTTTCCACACTATTTGTCCGACCTTTGCAGTCGCTTCCGTGGAACCAGATCTTGAGCACGGAGTGTTTGAGTTGGGTGATGGATCTCTTGATAACTTCCCCTAACGTTGTTAGGACTTGGAAGAGCATGACTTCTTATTGGTGGAGAGGAAAGAGTCATGGTAAGCCATAAATCCTCATGCCTTTACTAGTTCTTTACACTTTCCCCTTACACGGATCTCTTATTATCTTCCATGTATCCCAACGAGGAGGCCTGCCGCTTGAAGAATTCCCACTCGCGAAGCAGCCTTGTCTAACATCCTGAATGCTGCATCAAGGGCCTCGAGCAGCCAGAAACGTAGAGCTCAAGATCCTATTGAACCTGTCGGGACTGCCTCAAAGGGGATTGGATCCTAGGTAAGAACCCGCCATCGATTTCTCAAAGAGGGAGAGAGGCCAACTGTGGAGTCATCCATATTGAGGATGATGACGATGAAGGGGCAGCTCCTAGAGACCGCGAAGATGAGGCTACCGGAATAACTGAAGAGATCCCTGGCAAAACAGGGACGCAACCTAATACTCAGGCGACCCAATCTTTCGAAGGTGTTCAGCCCCGTCTGCTAGTACCGGCGCGGGTTCATCAGGACCTTTTCGTCTACCTCAGCCATAGGGTATTGATCTGAAAGCCTCCCTCTCCCATCTATCCAACCTACTTTTATAAAGCCATGCCACTGTTATTTCTACCGCGCAAATGGCTGGAGCGATTCCCCTTCCTGCCTCTCAAGAAGCGAACCTATCAAATTTGGAGAATCATCGCCTCTAAGCTAAAGTGGACGCGCTCTAGTCAAAGAGCCAGGAGTCAGAGTCTTTAAAGTATTCTTTAAGGCTGTGTTGGGACAAGGCTAAGTCAGCTTTGGAGGATCGAGAGGATTCACTCCAGACCTTGACCTCTGCCTACCAAAAACTACAACCTAGGCCCCTCAAAGCTGAAACCGAATTAGAAGTTTCTCGAGGCTAATTACTTTGTTTAGAGGCCTCCCGAACGTGAATTTAGGCCACATGTGAGAAACTGCAACACCGTTGTGAAGCTGAAAAGCACAGCACAAGCCTACTCTGGCGTATGGTTGTTTTGGAGTCCCAAAGGGACACTATCAAGGAAGATTTGGAAGGCAAATTCGATCTTCCCGAGGCCTTGATGAAAGCTGAAGTCGATCTAGGTGTCGCAGAATCAACAAAGGCAGATCTTCAAGAGGTTGAAGAAAATGGTTCAGATAGCGAGGATTATTGTCACGACCTAACTAGAGGGCCGTAACGGGTTGGGTCGTGACAAAAGTGGTATCAGAGCGGTTCCGTCCTAGGGTGTGTCTACGAGCCGTGTCCAGTAGAGTCTTATTTATGGGTGTGAAGCGCGCCACACTTATAAACAAGAGGCTGCGGGGCATTTAGGAATAACGATCGTCCTTCTTCTTCATAGATCGTGTGATAGAGCCATAATGTAAGATTTTCTCTTATCCTAATTGTGTGTTATGATTTCAGCGATGCCGCCAAGGAAGAAACAAATCCGCATAATATTAAACACCGCTAGAGAAGGCACCAGTCGGGAACCCCCAGCTGAGTTGGGACATAGCGAGGCTCAGAGTGCTACTCCCTTGTATGCCACTTCCACTCCTATTCCTCCAGCAGCAGAGGAGCATGAAAAGGCCCCAGCCCTTTCCCCTAGTTCTCCGAATCAGGACTTACGAGATGCAGTCCAGTTGCTGACTCAGTTAGTTGCCGCTCAGGCTCAGCGGCAGGGTGCGGGTCCAAGTGATAGGGCGACGAGTGCCCGAGCTCGTGATTTTATGAGCTTGAGCCCTCTGGAAATTTTCGGGTCAAAACCGGATGAAGACCTGCAGGGTTTTATTGACGAGGTGCTGAGAACGCTGAGAATAATTCATGCTTCTGATACTGAGTCCGTGGAGTTGGCTTCCTATAGACTCCGGGATGTAGCTATTCTATGGTATAACAATTGGATTTCTTCAAGAGGGGAAAAAGCGCCTCCACCAAAATGGCAAGAGTTTGTGGATGCTTTTATTCGTCATTATTTGCCACCCGAGGTTCGTCGGGCTCATGCTGATAAATTCTTGAATCTTAAGCAAGAGAGTATGAGTGCCTGGGAATATAGTCTTCGGTTTAATTCATTGGCTAGATATGCTCATGGTAGCGGACATGGGAGACCGGGTACATCGGTTTGTGAGTGGCTTAGGGCCACACTTGTTTAAAGATTGTTTGACAACTTCACTTCTGGAAGGAATGGACATCTCGCGTATTCAAGCCCATGCCCAGAACTTAGAAGAGCAACAACAACCGCACAAGGGTGAGCGAGATGTTGACAGGGGACATGGTAAGAGGGCCAGATCCACCAGTCCTAGCGGTGAATATAGAGGAGGTTAGAGACACATGATTCAGAGACATCGGGCCGATGCTGCGGCAGTGCAGCCGCACCCCTCCTTTGGTTCGCGGGTAGGAGATTTGATCGCCCTATTTATTCTGGGCAGGGCCAGAGCTCGAGATTTTCAGGCCCCATATTTGGAGGTGATTCCAGTCAGAGGAGACCACTGGTGCCACGGTGCAGTCAGTGCGGTAAGTTACATTCGGGTCAGTGTCGCCGAGGCTCAGATGCTTGCTATGCCTGCAGCCGAGTTGGCCATATGATGCGTGATTGTCCATTGAGGAGTGGCCGAGATGAGGCCCAGCCAACGGGAGTTCGGTGGTAGGCTCTTTTCGTCCGTGCGCCCGGTAGGCGTACTCCCCGTGTTTCGGCGGGCGGTGGCGAGGGGTGCAGAGAGGAGCCTCTAATTTGAGCGGTCCCCAGAACCGTATTTATGCGTTGTCCGGACGACAAGATCTAGAGACCTCCCCCGATGTTGTGATAGGTATATTGACAGTATCTTCTTATGATGTTTATGCATTGATTGATTCGGGTTCTACCTTGTCATATATTACTCCTTATATCGCTGGTCGTATTAGAATAAAACTCGAACCAATCAAACCTTTTGAAGTGTCTACTCCGATTGGTGATCCAGTAATAGCTAGACAAGTGTATAAAAAGTGTGTGATTGCAGTATGTGGTCGACACACCGTAGCTGATTTAATTGAACTGGAAATGCTGGATTTCGATGTTATTATGGGCATGGATTGGTTGGCTTCCTGTTAGTCCAATGTAGATTGTAGAGCCAAAGTGGTTCGATTCCAATTTCGGGGAGAACCAGTCCTAGAGTGGAACGGTAATACTGCATCTCCAAGAGGCAGATTTATTTCCTATCTTAAGGCAAGGAAGATGATCACCAAAGGCTGTGTTTATCATTTAGTTCAGGTTCATGACACTGAAGCAAAACTGCCTACTCTTCAATCCCTCCCGGTGGTAAACGAGTTTCCAGATGTATTTCCGGACGAGCTTCCAGGCCTTTCACCATAGCGAGAGGTTGATTTTACTATCGATGTATTGCTAGATACCGAGCCAATATCTATCCCTCCTTATAGAATGGCTCCTGCAGAATTGAAAGGGTTAAAAGCACAATTGAAAGATTTGCTCGAAAAGGGATTTATTAGACCCAATTCATCGCCATGGGGAGAACCTGTCTTATTTGTAAGAAAGAAAGATGGGTCCTTGTGGATGTGCATCGATTATAGGCAGCTAAACAGGGTGACAATAAAGAATAAATATCCGCTTCCAAGGATCGCTGATTTATTTGATCAATTACAAGGAGCCAAGTGGTTTTCCAAGATAGATTTGAGGTCAGGATACCACCAAGTGAGGGTCAAAGAAGAAGACATTCCGAAAACAGCATTCAGGACTAGATATGGTCATTATGAATGTTAGGTGATGTCGTTTGGCTTGACTAACGCTCCAACAGTGTTTATGAACTTGATGAATGATGTGTTCAGGCCATTTTTAGATTTATTCATAATTGTGTTCATCGATGAAATCCTGGTATATTCCAAGTTACAGGAAGAGCATGTGGATCATTTGCACACTGTCCTTGGAATTCTCCGAGCTCGAAAATTATATGCTAAATTTTTAAAATGTGAATTCTGTAACTTTTCTGGGCTATATCATCTCAGCCGATGGTATTCGGGTCGATACTTAAAAGATTGAGGCTGTGAAGACTTGGCCAAAACCTACAATGCTTATAGAAGTCCATAGACACGGAAGTAAAAAGGCACCAATATGAAGATCCTAATTTGAGCTATTATAAAGATACACTTCCCCAAAAGGAGAAGTCACTATTTGAGATCTCTGCAGATGGAGTTCTTAGGTATCGAGGCAGGCTATGTGTTCCGGATGTTGCGGGATTACGCCGTCAAATTCAGGAAGAAGCCCATTACTCTCATTATTCCGTTCACCCAGGAGCGACAACGATGCATCATGATTTCAAATTAATGTATTGGTGGGAAGGAATGAAGAGAGATATAGCGGAGTTTGTGGCTCAATGTCCAAATTGTCAACAAGTGAAAATTGAACACCAAAAACCAGCAGGGCTTTTGCAAGAAATGGAAATTCTAACCTGGAAATGGGAAGCGATCAATATGGATTTTGTTGTGGGTTTATCTCGTTCTCGGCGCAAGTATGACTCCATCTGGGTGATTATTGACAGACTCACGAAATCAGTACATTTTCTGCCAGTTAAATCTACATATTCAGCAGAGGACTATGCCAGATTGTATCTCAAAGAGATAGTGCGACTTCATGGCATTCCTGTGTCCATCATTACTGATAGAGGAGCACAGTTCACAGCCAAATTTTAGAGGTCCTTTCAAGAAAGATTGGGCACTCAAGTGAAATTTAGCACCGCATTTCACCCGCAAACTGATGGACAAGCTGAGCGCACTATTCAAACCTTAGAAGATATGTTGCGGGAATGTGCATTGGACTTTGGAGGTAATTGAAAGGATCACTTGCCACTTATTGAATTTGCATATAATAAAGTTATCATGCCGCATATCCAGATGGCCCCGTATGAAGCCTTATATGGTAGACAATGTAGATCGCCCATCGGATGGTTTGAAGTAGGGGAAACACAGTTAATAGGCCCAGAATTAATCCAACAAGTGGTTGAGAAGATTAAACTTATCCGAGACCGGCTGTTGACAGCCCAAAGCCGCTAAAAATCTTATGCGAATAATCGCCGACGGAATTTGGAATTTCAGGACAATGATTGGGTATTTTTGAAAGTGTCACCAATGAGCTTTGGTAAGAAAGGCAAGCTTAGTCCCCGATATATTGGACCCTACAAGATTGTACGCAGAGTGGGCCAAGTGGCTTATGAATTAGACTTACCCCAGAGCTTAACTCAGTCCATCAAGTCTTCCATGTATCGATGCTCTGTAAATGCGTTGGAGATCCTACCAAAATAGTACCCGCAAGTGATATCCAAGTCACCGAAAGATTGGCGTATGAAGAGACGCCTATTGCTATACTGGATAGGCAAGTGCGAAAACTCAGAAACAAGGAAGTAGCCTCAGTCAAAGTTTTATGGAGGAATGATAACAAAGAGAAAACGACTTGGGAAGCATAAGAAGCGATGAAGTCCAAATATTTGCATTTATTTCCACCCCCAGCGGAGACTCAAGATGAAACGCCGGTGTTCCCAGGTATGAAATGTTTTTCTTTATCGCTTTTGGGTCGTGTGTGGCCATTGTTCTTATTGTTGATGCTGTATCCCTGTGTGGCGATGTTATTTTGGGTTGCTGTGATAGGATGGTAGGGCCCAAATACAGGGAGACTCAGGCAAAATTTCTGCAAAACTCCCGAGAATTTAACATTCGAGCATGAATGTTCTTAAGGGGGGGGGGGGGGGGAGAGTATTACACATCGAAAATTTCATGTCGTGGTGTCGTAGATAGACTAACGCAAGCTTAAGATGAACATGAAGCTTTTAAAACTATAAAAGGGTATTTGGCAACCTTAAAGTACATACGATAAGATTTTTTTAAAGTTATCTGACTTGGTGAAACTAGGTTCATTAAGGGAAGCGAAGTATAAGTTATTTTTGGGGAAGATTTCACAGTTATCGAGCTAAGGGGTATTTAGTGAGACCTTGAGGATGAGTCATGAGGTTTTTTAGATTGTTAAGGAAGTATTGAACAAGTGCCAAGAAGGTTCCACAAGGATTCGAGATCAAACGAAACGACGAGGACAAAACCGAAAAATTTGTGGATTATAAGGTCATATATACGGATCGTATAATTTATACGGCCCGTAACCCGACCGTAGAACCCTTCCACTGAGGGGTGAGGTTCTGGAGGAAACGTACGGACCATTATACGGACCGTATAATTTATACGATCCGTATAGTAGACCGTATGTTTCGGGTCGGGTCCGAATTTTATTTTCCATATATGAACGACCCTTCTTTTTTTTTTCTCATTTCCACTTCTCCAACCTTCTTTAAACCTCTAGAACTCTCTCTATCTCATACTAACACATATCTAAGAGGAAAATCAAGGATCAAACATCAAAAGTTGGTAGAATCAAGGGTGTGGATGCTTCCTAGGGTTGATAAAAGCTAAGAATCTCTTGGGTATTGAAGTTGAGTTTTTCTCAAGAGGAGTAATTCCATCCAAAGACCATTCCTACATAATCAAAGATGAGTTTTATAATTTTTTCATGTTATTGATGGTGTTAAGTAGTTGAAGAATTTGAATTAGGAAAGAAATATGGAATATGAGCTCAAGTATGTAACTAGTGGTATGAGGAGTTGAAAGATAGCTTGACTCATGATTCGTGGTGTAATATGAGTATAACCTTGTTGTGAATGCTGCTAATGATGTTGAGGAGGTTTTATGTGAATGACGAACATGATGTTGCATTGTAGTTATGGTTATGGAGGATTTTGAAAGTAAATTGGGAAGTCGAATCATATCTAACTCGAAGGAATTACGTATTATATATTATGGGTGTGGTTATGATGTTTGGGAGCTATTTTATTATATGGGGAAAAGTTGTCGAAACAAAGGAAATGCTGCCCAATTTTCGTTAGCCCTTAATCGCTTTAGTTTAAGCTTAAGTATACTTCCGATTATCTGATTTTAGTGCAAACCCTTTTGTATGTAGAATTGTGAGCTCGGAACGAGAGGGCTTAGTCGATATCGTTAAGGAGACGTAAAGGTATGTAAGGCTAGTCCCCTTCCTTCAAAGGCATGACTTCTATACTATAATTTCTTTCCTAGATTCCCATGACCTTCTTACATCCCAAAAGATGAAAGTTAAAGATCCTTAAAAGCTCCTTATGAGATATGTTTTATGATAGTGATGATGATAATGATGTTTTCATGACGTTGATATTTCTACGTTTATGATTTCATTGATGTTACTCTTTGTTGTTGTCTCAGCTCATGATATTAGTTCCTTCAAGGTGAGACATAGCGATGATGATGACGTCACAATGTAATCGGAGGTTCACGACCTTACGTCACTCCGATAAAGTGTAGCTTTTATTTGGGCTCTCATGCATGCTATTTATATTATATATGCGTATGATATATATATGTATATAAGGGACATGGGGAAAGGTGAGGCATTATATACGCATAGCCACCTGATCAATTGGCATATTATGATATCGTCCCGGACGCTGGATGCCCGGACGTGGGATATATAGATAAATGGATCGGGCCGTTCGTTTCGCGGCAATATATCGATATGTGATAAATACATGGATAAATGGATCGGGCTGCAAGTTCCGCAGCAATATATGATATGATGTTGTTAATTATATAAGTTTGCATGCATGACTCCGCCTTAAGAGGCAAGCAGTCACAGGTTATCCCATCATCTTTTACTCTCTTGTTTCTTTATTATGTTATAATGCATGCCTTACATACTCAGTACATTGTTCGTACTGACGTCCTTTTTTTTTGGACGCTGTGCTCATGCCCACAAGTAGATAGGGAGATGACCCAGATTCCTAGGAGCCGGATCAGCTTGCACAGGAGCACTTTCATATTTCGGAGGTGCAGTTTTTGATATATTCTTTTATGTACATACTTGGGTATGGCGGGGTCCTGTCCCGTCTTCAAGACTTCGAAACGTTCGCCAGAGGCTCGTAGATACTTATGTGTGGGTAGTAGATGTTATGTGACCCTCATTGTATATTTTGTATATCATTCTTTTGCTGCCGTGAGGGCTTATGTATATATATACATACGTTTTACAGAATAGTTTATGATCAGTTCATAGTAAGCATCATCTTGGAGATTATATGTGTATAGGTTGGGACGATAGTAGCATGATAAGTGGTGCTCGGTAGATAGCTCCGGGTATCCGTCACGGCCCTCTAGTCGGGTCGTGACAATTATGTGGTCCCTTTGTAACCAAAGATGCCTCTACTGCTTCTTAACTCAGGCCCCTTCATATGTTTAGGCCTGCGTGCTTTAATTTTATATTGAAAAGCCACAAACTTGTTCTTGCCATACCTTGGCAGATCACGGGACTGAATGTGTTTGTCCCTTTATCGGGCTTGTAAGTTTCTCCCTTAGGTTATTTTGAGCTCGAAACATCTTAATGAAATGTTTTATGCTTTCATCACTTTGTTCAATGGTTAACTTTCTATGTTTAAACTGCTTATCCATGCCTTGTTTATGTAACAAAGATATTTCTACTCTTACTATAAGAAAGAGCAATCTGAGTTGTTTCACAACCAGACTTTAAGGTGTTTTTTAACATTTAAGTAACTTTAGACCGGAGGAATTTTCATTATACCCCGTACTTTATACGTTGAGTTTCGCCGGGAGTTAGCTGATGTAGATTTAGGAAGTGAAGTTTTCGTCAAGGTCATAAGAGATTATACATGTTCATTCTATGTGTATGAGGGTTTAAGTCAGGTCTAACAAGTATCGGAAAGACTGGAGGTTGAACGAATCAAAGGAAATGAGTGTCACAAAGAGGGTAGTTCGATGCCCATTTTGATGGACCGTCGAATAGTTGACGACCCATCAATCCCCACCGTCGAACCACCATCAAAGAGTTAGCTCTGATCCGGCAGTTTGATGCCACCACTCGACGGTCGTCGAGCAGATCGACGGTCTGTCGAGGTGACCGTCGAAGTTGAGGCGGTCAAATTTTTCTCTTTTGTTATAAATAAAAGGGACCACGACCTTGGGGCTCATTTTCACCAAAAATCAGATTCTTCTAGACCCTCCAAGCTCTCACAACCATCCTAAACCTTTCATAAACATCTTACGCTATTTCAAGAGGAGATCAAGCATTAAAACCCTAAACTAATTCATAAAAAGTGGTTGCTCTTGCTTCGACTTGGAGTTGTGGTGGATTTGATCTTGAGGAAAGTTTTGTGTGGCTAAAGTTCTTCAAGTATAAGGTATGTTCTTCATCTTATTGCTTATGTTTAGTTGATTTGGAGGTTTAGTAATTCTTAGAGTAAAGAGAACCACGGTAGAGAAATCAAGAGTTATTAAGTTGAAGTTGATGACTATGGATTGTTTTTTGAAAGGGATTTTTGGATTGATTTGAGTCTAATTTGAATGTAAATCTCTTGGCTATGATATTGTTGATATTGTTATTGTTGTTTGGGAGTTGTTTTGATGTTTGGAGGAAGTAGATAATATAGGGAAAATACTGCCCAAATTTCATTAGCTCATTAGTAGTCTAGTTCGACTTTATAAGCGTTTCGACGACTTAACCTTAGTGTGAACCATCTTGAATGTAGATTTGTGAGCTCAGGAGGATATACATTAAGTAGTTAAGGAGATGATAAGGTATGGTAAGGCTGTCCCTTTCTTTCTATGGCATGATTTTATTGATACAAACTCATATACGAATGTCCTTCACAATGGCTTCATTCCTAGAAATGTTGAAAACTAAGGTTCTTGATCTTTTTATGATATTATGGATCTTGTCTCATGATGTTAATGATCTTGTCTTATGATTATTGGCCTTATTTATTGTTGTTAATCTCATCTTATGGTTATTGTTCCTTCAAGGTGAGATATGCGGATGATAATTGTTCTATAATGATAATCGGAGGTTTACCAACCTTACGTCACTCCGATAGAGTTATAGCTTTTATTTGGGATCTGATACGCTCAAATTACACTTTTTATTAGCGTAAAGCAGACGATATAAAATATAGTAACCCAACAAGGTTCGGGTCGAATCCCACTGGGAATATGGTGTGAAAAGGTTACTAAAATCGTAGAATGCTTAATTTAGGTCTAATGCTTAATTTGCTAAAATCGCACTTAAGTCCCAGGAGGCAACTTATACGGTCCGTATAACATTACACGGACTGTATAAATATTATAGGACCTTTAGTCTTCACGTCTGCAGAGAAAAACATGAACTGGTATTACACAATTCGTATAAACTTATACGGCTCGTATAACTTGCTCGTGAAACTCCTTCTTCCAACACAACTTTCTGTCTCATCTTGAATCTTTCAACACATCCAACTATACGACCCATATAATATTATATGGTCCGTATAAGTGCTCGTATGTTAGCATCTTCCAACTTTAACATTCTTTTGCCTTGTTCTCTTTTATACAACCACAGACACAATTCGAAAAATATTGTACGGACCGTGAAAGTTAACCTTCAAAGGCAATCTACAACGAACTTGACTTTTAATGACCATTTCTTAACGACATGACATAAATCCGGTCAGTATAAGTGTATTTAGGTGACCAAAAATATTTACGGTCGTTAAAGTCTATTTCTAGTTCAAAGAATGGCGACAATATAATATCCGGTCGGTTAAGATGACAATATCCTGTCGTTAGTACTAGCTAGTATTTTGGCGGAAAAAATAGATCACTCCCATTATTCCCCAAAACTTCTCTATTTTTTACAAAATAAAAGGAAACCGCTTCAGTAATTAGAAAGGGAAAAAAGGGAGCCAAATCCTATACTCCATTTCTAGGGTTACATGAATCAATTCTCTGCTTTCCGCTTCTACTCAAGCATGAAATCTGAGTCTCAACTTCTAAACATTGGTTAGATTCTCCGTTCATTTTATTTCAGACCCAGTTATTGCAAGTAAATGATGTTCCTTTATATTCATAAAATTTTGTTTCTTGGCCATGTCTCTGAACTTCTCTTGGGACATAGCTTCAAATTGATTTTTTGGTTTTCGTCATTTTGTTTTTCATATTTGATAGAGCAGGCGATCTTCTGTTGAAGTTTTCCTACAGGCTATTCGATATCTTGATTGTGCGGTTCGAGAAGTTCTTCCCAATTGTCACTGAATAGAGGTTTTTATATAAATTCATTTCAAATCTTTCTTCACAAATTAAACCTAGGAGGGGTTAATTTCACTATTATTCTCTTTATTTTTAGGAGAAATCTACTTGTAGATCAGGTTCAAGGAGTTCTGTGAGGATTGCGTCTTCAAGCATTAGGGCAGGTAATAGCTATTGTTTAGAAGCATGTACGAATTCCTAAAGAAATTTTATGGTTGTCTTTTCAATTATCCCTTTTTTTTAGAAATTTATCTGTCATGTTATATTATGCTTTTTTCACGTTTATTTGGTTGACTCTGTTGACACAATCTTTGCCCAATCAAAAGATTATGATTGTTGAAGACTTGGATTGACAAAGTTTGTAGTGTTCATGTTCATTATTGGCTGCTTAAAATTTTTTGGTTGTGTTTTGTGTTTGCATCAGTTCAGTCTCTCTTTAGTTGTCTTGCAGTGGACATATTCATGCATTGCGTCTCTTAGGTTCATCCTTGCAACCGTCCTGCATTTGACTTCATATTGCTTAGGTTCTCATGCTAACTCTTGTTATTCTTTATGACTTTTAATGATTCTTGCTTTGTGAGTTTTAGTTTTCAAATCATGGTTAAGGAGAGGACAAACTTGAGAGAGTTTTTGAAGCTAAAAAGCCTGTAATCCTAAGTGCTTACTTTCACTTTTTATTATCGATTCTGTGAAGCATTTATTTTTATGAGTATTGATATAAGTAGAAAGAAAGAAGTCAGATCCTATTGAATAGGAGAGCATTGATGATACCGTATAGTCATAATAGTTTTTGCAATTTTGCGGCTTTAATTTCAGTTTTCAAAATTGATTATCTCATTTTCACTTTGTTGCTAGAGACATGTTTTGATCGTCTTTAATTTTTTTCATATTCAGAGGTTAATTTCTTGAGCATAAATGTGTTTGTATGTTCGTACTCCGGATCACTGCATAGGTTATTTACTTTAGTACTGATTTATGTATTTATTTCCTCTTTTTGGACCTTTTAATTGAACTTGTTGGGACTTGCTGGTAGCTGTATTAGTTTTCTCTGTTTTGGACATGCTACTTGAATTTCTTGTTGAAATTTGCTGGTTTCTATATTGGGTTTTTCTATTTTGGATCGGCTACTTGAATTTCTTGTTGAATGTTACTGGTTTCTGCATCTACTTTCTTTCTTTACCTTCTACTTGAATATGTTGTTGAAATTTATTGGTTTTTGTACGTATTTTCCCATTTTTGTACCTTTTACTTAAATTTATTACTGATATTTGTTTATTTGTGGTACACAACATCTAAGCTTTTCCGAAATTGCTGTTCTATAATTGTTTTCAATTGAAGCATCATAAAAGGAGAAGAGAAAGAAACACTGGATAGGTGAAATTAAGGAGGTTTTGGAGAAGTGTGTAAATTCGCAGCTATGGCATGCCTTTGCTGGAGTAATGGTGCAAATCCCTCTAGTCAGCTCCAAGGTCGACTATTTTCCATAAGGGCATGCTGAGCATATTCTTACAATCGTGGATAGTTTCTAATCATGATTTTAAGGGCGGGGGGGGGGGGGGGGGGGGGGGAAGTAGAATTGTGTCATTTCTTTAATGTCAAATATCAACCAAATCAAAATAGGAAAACATGACAAAAGATCTATTATAGAAATAAGACATACATTTTTGTAAATCTTTTGCAGGAAAGTCTATTTCAATCTTCAAACTTAAAAGTGCTGGAGCATCAGGTTCCTTATGAACAGAATAGGTATATTTCAAGTTCGGCATGTATTTAGTTTATATATGTTTATTGTAGAAAGATTGGAGGAAGGCCCTTATTATTTGCATAAGCTGTTTGGATGTTGGCATTATAGATGATAACAGGATTTCTTTTCCTTTCTTTGGATTTTCCCAAGTGAGGAATATTGTGATAAAAAGTGCAGAGAACATTAAAAAATGTATGTTCTATAAAAGCTAGCATTCATCATTGTTCTACCAAGAAATGACTAGTCCTTGAATTAACTTCTTGAGTTTACTAGGTAACTCTGATATTCTGTTACTATTCTCTTTATGATTTGCTTAGCAATGCTCCTTTCGATCTAATATGATTATACGCTAAGTAAAAGAATATGCATCTTTGTTATTTTTTTCTTTTTTCCTTTTTTTATTTGATGTCCGTCTAGACTGATCTCTTTAGAAGATAAATTTTGGTTTCTCAAAGAACTCTGAGTTAAACCTATTCAGAGAGTATTCTAGGTTGACAATTTGTTAGGTCCGATGTCCCGTTAAGTTACACCTCACAGCAGGCTTCTCATCATTTAAGATAAGATTTGTATTGTCTTTTTCAGAAGTAATCTGGCCAATGTATCATGCGTAAAACTGAAAAAGGACTCGCTGACTTTCTCGCTTCAACTGCTATTATTTTAGCAAGAGCAACTCTACTACTTAGAGGAGTTCTTCTGTCTCTATTTTCAATTCTTATAAGATCTGTTGGAGATCAAGATGTTATTGTTCAAGTATGTTATGGATGCATATTACTTATGTTCTTATATGCAGATTTTACACTATATCAAAATTTTCTGGTGTTTTTCAGTTCTATTGCTATATAATCAGGATATGCTAAAATTAGTACCATGAAATTATTTGTTTGGCGGTTAGTATTGAAATAGATTATTAGTTGTTCATGATTTGAAGTTGCCAAAAGGAAGGAAGCTCTTAAGTTCCGTACAGTAAAAATTAGCGAGATCTCCCATCCTGAAAAGGTAAGATTCCTGGACTTGCTCCTACTGGACATTATTTTAACTATTTGTGGTCAGTTAATGTACATGTCTATGGGAAATGATTCGATGGCATGGATGAAAAATTCTTTTTTCCTAACCTAGTAATATTATGAGTGGTGATTAGTTCACTATAGGCTATGATCTATTGTTGGATTTACTTTTGATGTTATTTCTTAATTGTTTGAAGATTGAAATGGCTAAAAGTATGACGAACCCCCCCCCCCCTCTCCCTCGCGCTCACGTCCTCAACGATGGAACTCCTAACTTTTAAGTGTTTGACCCTTTTGTTCAGAAAATTTCAAATTTCTGATGATTTACTTTTAACTCAAAGATTGTCGAATTTATTTGATTTATCACAACAATCGATTAGCTGAAACTCCTAAAATAGAAGTGAAAGTTTCAGTGGCTACATTATTGGTACCTTTCTAGGCACCATGACTTGCTATTAGCATACACTTAATAAATGGCTTCTGATGTAGTGTTGTTCTTTTATCCCTAAACCCATGCTGGAAATTACAATTTTTACATAAGTCGGTTGTAGGTGAGGAATGCAACCCAATTAACATTCCAAATTCCGATATTCTTTCATTTGCTTGTGTAGTTTCAGTGTTACCTGCTTTTTTGTCTTACATTGACAAGTCTGGTAGTGGCTGGTCATTGCCTGTGATGTTCTATATTGTTGACAGGAGATGATATGCAATATAGGAAAAATCTTACATACATATGTGTACTTGAGTTTAGAGTTCATGCTTTCATCTGTGGTTTAACATCCTGGTGCTTTTTTCTTCTGTAGAAACTCCCTTTTTTCAATCAACTGCTTCTTTTTGAAACTGAAGTTGTTCTACTTTCCAGATGTTTTGTTCTGCCTGGTTTTGTTTGAGATCCTTCTGAATGCAGTTCATTTTTCATCATATGCACCTTATATTTGATCTGATATACACCAACGATTCTATACACCATGATTCTAAATTGACATGAACTTAAATTTTACCAGATTGAGAATCTGAAGTCTGAAGAGCCTGGACTTGAAGAAACTGATGAGCAAGTCGAAGAAACTGAAAATGTTAAAGAACAAGTTGAAGCACAAGCGGAGCCTATTCTCTGTTTTGTTAGGATTGTTTTTAGATGTTTTTCTTTCTTGTACATGTTACAACTTTATTTCCTCTTTTAATAGGAGACAAATTAAATGTCATACTATTTAGATGTGTATGTTTTTCAATGTGATGATTAGTTCCTTGTAATTAACTACCAAATTTTAATGAAGTACTGATAGTTTTGTATGTCTTCTGATGTCTGTGTGCTTGAATTCATATTGATTTTTTTTTTTTACTATTTTATGGCTGTTGAAAGTTCACAAGCAAATAGTGAAGGTAAATACAGCCACAAAAATTACCTATAATGATCAAATTTGTTATAGCCATTAAAGGATTTTAACGACCGGAATGATAATAAGCGAAGGGAAATTTTAGTCGCTAAAAAGGAATATAACGACCAGAATTTATGTTGTCGCTAAAGAATTTTTAGCGAGAATCCGGTCGTTGACTTTTAATGACAAGGCTTTTAGTGACCGGCGACGACCAAACTTTTTTCGATCGTTGTTAACTTATAGCGACCGGATTTGTACTTATAACGACTAGTTTTCCCTTTGCTAAAAGCCTGTTTTCTTGTAGTTCTGCAGAGAAAAACACGAACTGGTATTACACGGTTCGTATAAACTTATACGGCTCATATAACTTGCTCATGAGACTCCTTCTTCCAACACAACTTTCTATCTCTTCTTGAATCTTTCAACACATCCAACTATACGGCCCGTATAATATTATACGGTCCGTATAAGTGCTCGTATCTCGGCATCTTCCAATTTTGACATTCTATTGTCTTGTTCTCTTTTATACGACCACAGACACGATCCGTAAAATATTGTACGGACTGTGAAAGTCAACCTTCAAAGGCAATTTTCTGCAACTTTCAGTTCTTGAACCCAGACTTTAGGATTTACCTGAAACACAACAAAAACACATCAAAACAAGTAAAACTTCTCGTAAAAAAGTATCGAATGTGCCACAATGTCCTGGCACATCAACACCCCCAACTTAAAGTCTTTGCCTGTCCTCAAGCAAGCAGTACAACACAACGAAGACTCAAATACCACCTAGATATCACAGAGTAATACTGTCTACAATGGTTTTGACTCCGAACTATAGGCATGCATGTTTTACTATCAAGGACCACCTCACTTTCACTCTTAAAATAAGATGCACAACTCAAGAACGCTACCACTCACAATGAAGCTTCGATTTATGACATTACATTATCGAGCATATCATGATGCATACAAATGTCACTTTCAAAGGGTCACTTTCTTTTGCACCAATTTCCATCCTTGTGCCTTCACATGGACCAAAGAACGTCCCAAACACACATATATACAACGAAAAAGGGACAAAAGACTAAAGAGAAGAGAAGATACTCACACTCACAAAGAATTTTATATCTATACATCCAAATACCATAGGCTTGACCTTAATTTCTGTGTTTTCATCCTTGGTTTGTTCAGTTGTAATCACATTAGGACTTTTTTTGGCTTGTAATGTAGGCTTAGGGAGGGAACAGGTGCGAAGCTGGAATACTTTCACAAAGGGTACGGGTTTGTTAACGGCTAGTCAAGAAAAAGTTCAAAGTTTCAAAAAGGGACAACTAGGGATATTTATGTCATATAGTCAGGCTTATTTCATCAAAGTGACTATTTATATAAAGAAAGCCTAAGATCATCCCATAACCTAACCAATTGTCGAATTCAAACATGACTAACTGGGCAAGTTCTAGATTACACATGTATAGACTGAACACAACTAACAACTCACCCACACATTGGCATAAGGATTATATTTACAAATGTGACCTTTTAGGCAATCGTTCATCACAAACAATAGCCCAATAACCATAATGTCATACAAAGACTCAATCACGTCAATCAATAGCTATTTCTAAATATGCATTTTTCAAAATTTTCGTGGTGTCCACAATTTCCAACAAAACCACAAACATGCCATAAGTTTCAGAACACTACCGCATAAGTCAAAATTACTCTATTATACCTAAATAACATCCTACACATACCAGTTTCAACAAAATAAAACCTCTCAGGAAAAGAACTCTAGCAAAGAAAAGCCTAAGGGGTTCCTAGACACATATTTACACTATTAACATGATCAAGTACCCCCACCCCCAACTGAAAATCATGTAGTGTCCCCAGTGCATCAACTGTAAGTATAAAAGGGTAAGGGATACCTGGGCGCCCTAGGCGCTATGCTCATCGGCTCGAGACTGTGCTACCTCAGATACAACAACATCAGAGGTTGCCTCTCGGGGCTAGCTGCCCGACGTATCCATGGGGTCTGGATAGTTCTCACGCAGAGAGTTTAGTGCAGTAGCCTGCACCATCTCCTTCTCCATTCGGCACAGCCGCTTGTTCCTCTCCCCTGGATCCTCAACTACGACATCTAGTGGCCGTTTCCCCTGTGCCTTCTTTAACTCCTCTTCTTCCTCCTCAGAGTCGAGCAGGTTCTGAACAGGGATATCAATATCCACGCTAGTATATGGTGCCAGAATAGGTTCCTCTACTCGCCCTTGCGCCTTTAGCGCTTCAAACTAAGCTTTCAACTTTACCAATTCCGTACTAAGTGATGCTGAGCTACCCCCTGGTGTTGATCGCTCCAAAGCAACCAATCTCGTCTCAAACCCGTCTAATCGCCTGGAAAACCTGGTGAAACTGTTCATATTCCTCCCAAATCTCTCTTTTGGCCATTTTAATTTGTTTGTTTATCTGGGGCTTAAGCTGGGCCAAGATCACCTCGATTTGTTTTTCAGCCTTTAAAGTCGTAAAGGCTATTTCTTGGTAACTTGCTCTAGAGAATGTTAATAAATCAGGCCCAGATTGCACTGCAGGTGGTGGACAAATGAAGTAGTAGCACCCGCAGAGGTAGTGGGCGCAACAGCGGGTGGTGGTGGTGGGCCAGCAGTAGCAGCAGCAACAACAACCGTGACAGTACTAGGGTCAGTGGCATGGGCCTGAGCTGTAGCATCAGTACTACCAGCTTCAGGAATATCAGGATCAGTAGTAGTAGCATCTCCCATGGCCCCAAACTCTGACTCGTGCTGAGTCTCTATATCTCCAGCGGGTGGTGCCACAAATATCTCTGCCGCATCTTCTTTCTTACCGTTCTGCCAATCCCCAAACTGAATGGCTTTGGTGTAGTGGTCCCGATTTGGAATGCCAACAACCTAGGCTCATCTGCATAACTCCGTGATAAGACACAGGAATACCAATGAGGTCATAGGCTGGGGTGCTCTTTGTCAAATCTCACCGCCATCGTGCGCCCATGTTTATCGGATACCGACTCATCATTGAGGCAAGAGATATCGCCTGGGCAACCGTGATTGTGTTGTCATTCTGAGTCAGCAATAATCTGCATCTGATCAGGTGCCACCAGAATCAGGCCTCCCTATTGAGTGTATTCTTGACTATCTTCGGGCTTGGACTTCTTGCACATTTTACCTCTGGATGGGCAAGTGCCGTAGCTACCCATCTAATAATTGTCCTCTGATTCCAGTGATCTAACTTGTCTAAGTACTCTTTCTCATCTTCTGGCACTCGAAAATCATCCTCGAAATAAATTCTTGATAGCCTCGGTGGAGATGTCAACTTTTACATTCCGCACTTTGATTTCATCAAGTATTAGGAGTTGAGGATTCGTCTGACTGGGCTTCTTCATGTTCAACAACTCAGCCTCGTAGTTGGTATAACATTCATGTGCAATGACCAGGTAATACTTTCCAGCAGGCTCAGCAAACACCTCTAGCCTATAGAATTGGAGGGTCTCGACAGTGTTGGGAAAGGCCTCAAGACCCTTGAACACAAGTCACCTCTGTTCCCATATGTCTCTCTTCGGCTCCCTCCCCCCCTCCCCCCCGCTTGGTGAGAGAAATACCATCCTCATATAGCTTCTTCGATCCTTCAACCCTGAACCTCAAAGCATCCTCTGGTAGTGTTTTACTCCTCAGAACCAACCTGCGCCTGCCATGCACCTGCCTTGTGCCGATTTCGGGAAAGCATTAGAATTCGGAGCTAGGGTGTCTGTAAGCTTAGATGAGCCGCTCCATTCGTATTTCCCTCATTATCTGAGGGCTCAGCTGATCTAGACACACTGCATATGGACCTCGCATTTTCAGACCCAGCTTCCGCTGACTCTTCTTCTCCCTCATCCGAGGTGGAAGGAATCATAGTCACGGGTTAAGGATTGGTAGTCCCCCGAACCTTCTTTACTGGCACGACCTCATCATCAGAGGCCTCATCTATCAGGCGATGATGAATCTCTAGTTGGTCTTGGGCTTAGCCTCGGCCCCTACCAGTTCGGGGCCCCGCACCCCTTCGAACACTATGTATTTGAACCATGCCTGGAAAAGAGCATTTGTTAGTAACGGGTCTCAGAAATTAAAGTCAAAAGAAAATAGAAAAATCTTTTTGGTTTTTTTATATCGGTCGTATAAGTCTTTTACGGACCGTATAATATTATACGGTCCGTATAAGTCAGGATTGTTGGAGGCAGATACTGCAGAAGCCTTAATGCACTATACGGACGAGTTTCACAGACCGTATAATAATTTACGGTCTGTATAACAAAGATATACTCATGAATTGAAATATTGGGCTTCTGCTATCCCTCCAATCCTGTACGACCTTTCAGTAACAGGAGATCATCACACACACATTATTTCCATGGTTTCAATTCCTACAGGGTCAAGTTACTTTACTTCACCCAATTGTCAAATTTTCACAGTTCATTAGGATTCAATTTTTAGCAATTTTGGCGGGCATAACAATATTGGAATCCAAAATTCAAATTCGTCAACTGAAATGCCCTCCAACCCATTAGATGTTGATTTCTTAACCCCATGAATTCAAAATAGCCCATTATACTCATCCCCATTTAGAAAAATTATGAACCATGGAAGTTTTCACTAAGCACCCTAAGTAAGTCAACACTCAATAATAAATTACACCTATGAGAGCAAAATTAAGGAGTGAAGCATCAACATACCTGTGTATTGATGATATTGAGAAGTATCCTTGAGGAAAACTTTCTGAAAAATAAAGAAAAACTAGTGAATCTTGAACAGAGGGTTTTTGGGTATTAGGAAATTAAGAATGGGTTTGATGGATTTTGGTGGCAACTTAGATGTATTTATGGAGATTTAAGGGCAGATTGGTAGTGGGTTAATTGCTATATGTTCGTGGGTAGTGATGGAGAGGAGTGGGAGTTAGTGGGGAGGAGGAAAAGTGGGCAGGTGAAGGGGTTTTAAACCTTCTGTTTGCGAACTTTTTTTTTCCTACAAGTTATACGGGCCGTATAATCTCCGTGTAACTTCAACTTTTTTAACTAACCCCTGTTGAGCATATCTTAATTACACGATCAATTATACTTCCCCTATAAATTTATACGGTCTGTGAAAATGATCGTGTATGAAGGATGTCTTCAAACAGTGTTCTGTTTGATTTCCTTACCGTCTAGGACTGGATTATAGGGCCCGTATAATGTTATACGGACCGTATAACTCCAGTTTCCTCCAGTCTTCAGTGATTTTTCTGCACTTTTCATCCTGCACCAAAAAAAACGTTACCCTATACACACGCTATCTAAGTTACAAAAATTTCAAAAGCAACAAAAATTACACATGGGTTGCCTCCCAAGAAGCGCTTGATTTTACGTCGCAAAGACGACGGTGTTACCAATTACTCCTAGACAGGATTCTCCAAATCAGTATTCGTTCCAAGGTGCTTCAACCGGTATCGATCAACAATTCTATCTCCATCAACCATTCCATGATAGTGCTTTACCCTCTGCCCGTTCACCTTAAATGTCCAAGTTCCATCTTCGAACTTCAGTTCAATCGCCCCATGGGGTGAAACACTTACCACCTCAAATGGACCGGACCACCATGATTTTAGCTTGCCTGGTAACAATTTCAATTAAGAGTTAAACTGCAAGACAGGATCATCCTTGTTCAGGATTTTCTTATCATGATACTGCTTCATCCTCTCTTTATAAAGTGCTGCACTTTCATACGCCTGGTACCGGAATTCATCCATCTCATTGAGTTGAAACAACCTGAGTTTGGTCACCTCTTCCCAATCCATGTTCAATTTTTTTAAGGCCCACATAGCCTTATACTCATGTTCAAGTTCAACTGGCAGGCGATAAGCTTTGGCAAAAACTAGCTTGAAGGGCGAAGTCCCAATCGGAGTCTTAAAAGTAGTCCGATAAGCCCATAGAGCATCATCAAGCTTTCGGGCCTAATAAGTTCTGTTTGCATTTACCGTTTTAGCTAGAATACTCTTGATCTCCCGATTGGAGACTTCAACTTGTCCACTTGTCTAAGGATGATACGGCGTTGCCACTCTATGTTTGACGCCTCATACTTCTCCATCAATCCCACAAAGGCTCTATTGTGTGCTGGGAACCACCATCACTGATTATAGCTCTCGGAGTACCAAATCGAGTAAATATGTTTTTCTTTAGGAACCCTATGACACTCTTGGCCTCATTGTTAGGTAAAGCCACCGCTTCTACCTATTTCGACACATAGTCCACATCAACCAAGATATACTTCATACCTCCGCAGCTCACAAAGCGGTCCCATGAAATCAATCCCCTGCATATCACACCTCCACTTCATCACAAAGTTCATAGGCATCTCTTGCCTTCCGCCTATACTCCCTTGCCTCGACACCGATCACAAGACCGCACCAATAAATTGCATCATGAAAGATATTCCTACGCAGTCATCGCATCTCGTTAACTTCAATCGCATCCTGCTACCACTATGCTAACCCCCAATTGGAGAGTCATGGCATGCCTTCAGAATCACCATCATTTCACTTTCGAGAACACAACGCCGAATGATATTATCAGCGCATGTTCTGAACAAGTATGGCTCGTCCCATTAGTATTGAAGAACTCAAAGAACTTCTTCTTTTCGTACGCCTCGATCTCCTTTGGAATTATGCTTGTCACCAAATAGTTGGCAATGTCTACATACCATGGTGCCACTTCCATTGACACAGCCAACACCCTCTCATCTAGAAATGCATCGTCGATATCTAGCTCATCCGAAGGTCTCCCGGCTTCTTCAAGCCTAGAGAGATGGTCCGCAACCTGATTCTCAGTTCCTTTGCGATCTTTCACCTCAAAATCAAACTCTTGCAACAACCGCACCCATCGGATCAATCGCGGCTTAGCTTCCTTTTTCGTCATCAGGTATCTCAATACGGCATGATCAGTGTATACCACAATTTTGGACCTGTCATTGCCTCATACTCGACTTCGCTGTTAGTTAAAAGCACACTATTTATCGCTTGTCTTAATATTTCACCGGATGGTGTATGTATAACTATTCTTAGACCAGCCCTTTTTACATATGATGAATGACCCAGACCTCAAGGACAGTCCCCGAGACTTGGACGGCCTCCCTCTCGACTTGAGGAATAATTCCCAAACTGAAATCTGCCACAACGTCTGCGAGGATGTGTGACTTAATTGCAGTTCAGGGTCTATACTCTATGTTAAATTCGCTTACTTCCACTGCCTACTTAGCCAAATGCCTTGATAGTTCGAGCTTGTGTAAAACATTCTACAAGGGGAATGTTGTCACAACGGGGATAGGGAGACACTGAAGTAGGGCCTAAGATTTCGTAATGCCATCACAAGAGCAAAAGCCAGCTTTTCCAGAAGCGGGTACAAAGTTTTGACCCCTGACATAATTCTACTTACATAGTAGACTAGAAATCGTATACCTTTCTCTTCACGAACCAATACTGCACTGACCGCTACCTTGGAGACAGCCAAATACACTAGGAGTTGTTCACCATCTTTTAATTTCGACATTAGCAAAGGGCTGGATAAATACGCCTTCAAGTCACGCAGCTATTGTTGGCACTCCGATGTCTATTCAAAGTCATTCTTCTTTTTGAGTAGCTAGAAGAACTTATGATATTTTTCAGATGACCGGGATATAAACCTAATGAGGGCAGCCAATCGCCCGGCCAACTGTTGTACAACTTTCATACTATTCAGATTATCTGGTATGTCTATGATTGCCTTGATTTTATCCAGGTTTACCTCGATTCCTCTTAAAGAGAGAAGAAAACCTGGGAACTTCCCCCAGCCAACTCCGAAGGCACATTTCTCTGAGTTGAGCTTCATGTTATATTACCTTAAGATAGCAAAGGCTCCTGCAAATGGCTTAAGTGGTCTCCTACATGAAGACTCTTAACAAGAATATCATTTATATATACTTTCATGGTTTTCCCAATTTGTTTTTCAAACATTTTATTAACCAACCTCTGATGGCCCCGGTGTTCTTAAGTCCGAAAGGCGTCACATTGTAGCAATAAGTGACAAAATTAGTGATGAAAGGTTTTCTCTGGGTCTTCTAGGTGCATTCTAATTTGATTATATCCCGAATAAGCATCAAGAAAACTCATTATCTCGTGCCCAGCCGTTGCATCAAATATTTGATCGATGTTCGGAAGCGGGAACTAGTCCCTTGGACACGCCTTATTAAGATTTTTTTTAAAAAAAATACACATTTGAAATTTGTTACCTTTCTTGGGTACTATGACTATGTTGACTAACCAATCCGGGCACTTAACGTCCCGGATGACCTTGTGTTAAGCAACCTCATTACCTCTTCTTTAATAGACCTATTGCGGACTTCAGCTATAGGCCTCTTCTTTTGCCTTAATGGAGAAAAACTAATTTCCAGGCTTAGCTTTTGAGTTGCAACCTCTAGGGGTATACCTGTCATACCTTGTAGGACCAGGCAAAGCAATCACTGTTAGATTTATGATATTGAAGAACATCACTTCTGAGCGTTAACCCCATACCTAGATATACTTTTCTTTTCGATATCCGCGTATAAGGCGACTTGCTTCCTCCGTTGTTGATTTTGGTGGCGTCTGAATCATCGGGTACCTGAAAATATCTCGGAACCTGGTACCTATCCAAAGAACTCATCCTCTGGCTTCGCTTGCTCCAAAAGAACATGTGGGGCTATACTAGGCATTAGTTTCGGCTCCTGTGGTTGCTATTTGGCATCTGGTGCTGCTTCCTCGCTCTTTGGCTCCTCAATGGAAAACATCTCCGTTGCCGCTGGTTGCTCTTCGCGGATCTGCTTGATGCCTTCCGAGGTTAGAAACTTTACCAGTAAATGTAGCGTTGAGGGTGCCGCCTTTATATCATGGACCTTATGGTCTTTTGAATATTACGTTGTACCTCATGTAGCCATCTATCACGTAAAACTTGGTCTCTTTGACCACTCCTCAGGTATCTACGGGCAAAATGATCTCTCATTTAAAGGGTCTCACTCGCCATGTTGAACCCAGAGAGCACCCTCGAAGATGGTACTATCTTCCCTAGCATCTCTATTTCTTCCACGACTTTCCAACGACTATGTTGGCTGAGCTACTTGGATCAATCAACACACATTTTATTTGGAAATAATCAATGGATACGGTGATTACCAGAGCATCATTGTGAGGCAAAGTGATGTCGTTTACGTCCTTATCGGTGAGGGTGATCGTACCCTTATCTGGGATTTTTCAAAACCTCTTTTCCCGGGTCACAAATATCATTATCTTTTTAGCCACCGTGAAGGTTGTCCTGATGATTTCTGCACCTCTGATGATCATATTTATAACATGATGCAGGGCGGCCAATGAGGCCTTTTCTTCTACTCTTCTGCTTCTTTCATAGTTGCTTCACCTTTTCACTCAAGAACTCCCTCAAGTTCCCCCTTTTAAGAAAATCTGCTACTTCTTCCCGGAGATACTTCCAGTCTGCTGTTCTATGTCCGTGTGGGACATTGAAGTCGCATCATATGGTTGTGTCCCTTGAGTTTGGATCAGAGTGGAGCATTTTAGGGAAATGTGCCATGGGCATAGTCCTTAAAACAACCACCATTGGACTTCATCAATGCTAAAGTTATACTCAGAGAGCTTTGGTTATTTCGGATCCTTTGAGGAAGATCTAGGAGACTCCCCTCTATCTTTGCTCTACAGGCCGGGGTTATTTCTATCGTGATCTCCTTTTCTATCCGAATTTGGCCTTTCCAAAGACTGGTATCGCAGATTGCCACTGGACCTTTCTAGCGGGGCGTAAGGATGAAATCGATTTTTTGATGTGGTACGATCTGGCCCGATACCTTTATTTGCATTTTCCTGAAGTGGTGTTGTCCTGAAGGCAGCCCCCAGCAAGTCGTCCTCCACCTGAATCTTTGACTCATACCTGTTGTGCACATCTTCCCACATCATTACTTGGAATTCCAGCAAGTTCTCCTTGAGTTTGCTTGAAGCATCCGAGGTTAGAGGATTTACGACCTTGGTGAAAGCCTCTGCAGCCCATTCAACTGGGACCGCTGACAGCATTATACGTTCCTTTTGGAATCGGGTGACGAAGTTGCGAGTAATTCGGAGTCTCCTTGCAATATGCGGAAGATGTATGACATTCTTGTTTTCACCTTCTAGGCTACCACATATTCCTTGATAAACATATCTGCCAACATAGAGAACAAACCAATTAAATATTTAAGCAAAAGAGAATACCAGGTTAAGCCCCATTTGGCCAGTGTTTTGCCAAACTTCTTGATCAAAACTGATTCGATCTCTTTTTTCTTCAGGTCATTTCCCTTAATTTCCATAGTCTACATCGTCATGTTCTCTTACGGATCCGTCATCCAGGGCTACTTCGGGATGTTCGGTATTTTGAACCTTTACTGGATCAGCTCTGGTGCGGCTTCGGGCTTGTATGGGAGTTTGATGTATTTCTTCGCATCTGGGCCCTCAATAACTGGTGGAACCCCTGGGATCCGACTCATCCGGTGATAGAACTCCTTTGTGTTCTTCTATGATTCTATAGCGCTTTCATCTATCTTGTCGGTAATATCCTCCGTTAATTGTAAGACTCGCTTTCTGATGCATCTCCATTCCTAACCTCTGTCCGGCCTCCCTAGGTATGTTGTTTCCCAATTGTTGGTGCCAGGGATGTCCCTCCGGGCATTCTAGCCCCTGCGTCTGGGTTGGCAGAAAGTGCAGAGATAATTTGCCTCATGCCTTCCATCCCCTCCATCATTGCTAGTTGCTGTGCGCTCACGTTTGGTATTGCTTCCTCTGGGGTTTCATCAGTAGGAGTTATCTCTTCTGCAATTCGTTGACTTCAACCGTCTCCTAGGGCTGCACCATCTGTGTGTTGGGTTATCACGTTACCAATTACACGTTCGCGGAGAGGAAGACCATCTAGACCAATTTGCTCATTGTTGTCAGTTTCCGATAGTGAGGTAAACCAAATCATCTCTAGTACTTGACATATATTCAGTAGACGTTCTAGCAGATGTAATTTAAGAAAATTAGTATAATAGACAAGGTCACAATGATACCACTATTGTCCAAGCCCCACGGTGATTGCCAAACTGTTTACCCGTAAATCAGTACAGTTCAACTTGTATACGTGGTCAAGGACCCGTGAATCAATATGACAAAGAATATTGACGTAATTAGCAATAACAAGTAAGATTATTAAAATGCAAGCAAAGAGTAATCTAAGTAATAGCCCGATTCTTAGAGAAGCCTTGAGCTAGAATCTCCGGGCAATCATATCCTTAGAGCCTTAAGTATGTTGATGAAAACATCTAAGTTTTGTTGATGACACTGTTTTACTTTCCTCAGGTAACCCTTTATCCATCATGGCTGTAATGAACAAATTGGCAATCTATGAAAAGTGCTATGGCCAATTGATAAATAAGACTAAATCTTGTTTCTTAGTTGGTTCTAACACGTCTCAACGTGTTATTGAAGACATCAAGCTATGACCGAGTTTAATCATTCCAATTTCCCTTTCACTTATCTTGGAGCTCCTAGATATCATAGTTACTTGTTTTTAGGCAAGTATGTGTTGTTTTGATGTGTTTTTGACATGTTTCGGGTAAATATTGGGAAGTTCGGGTTCAAGGAGTAGAAGTTACAAAAAATTTGCATACCGAAGCTTGATTTTCACGGTCCGTAGAAAGTTTCACGGACCGTATTTCTAAAAAGTCGTACAAAAGGTGGCAACGTAACGGAAATGTCACAATTGGATGATCTTGTTTTCTGAACCACGGACACTTATACGGACCGTACAATATTGTACGGGCCGTATAAGTAGATGTGACGATGTTGGAAGATGCTTCACGAGCAGGATTGTACGAGCCGTATAACATTATACGGACCGTGGAAGGCCAGTTCGTATTATTCTCTGAAGACGCTGGATGAAGGCCGTAGAAGTCTTGTACGGTCCGTGGAAAGTTGTACGGACCGTATAAGTACCGCCTGGGACTTAAGTGCAAATTCTGTAATTTTACGTTTTTGAAACCTATAAATAGTCCATTGTAGGGTTTTAATTATTATCAGTTATCATATTTTGTCTCTTGACTTAGAACAATAAATACTCTCTAGTTTTTGAAGGTTCAAACATCAATTCAAGTATTATCAATTCCTCTTTTCTTCCAAAGTAAGCAATTATGAATTCTTCAATTTCTTGTTTCTTGTTCTTTGTCATGAGTAGCTAATTTCCCTTACTAGGGTTGTGAACCCAATTGATGGGTGTTTTGTGATTGGGTTTGTGATTGATATACATATAATGGATTATTAGGGTTTATTTATTCTTCATTCTTCATTCATAATTAATGGTTGCAAACATTGATTAAAGCCATAAACCTTGATTTATTTGGGAAAATAATTAGGGTTGGTAAGAATAAATAACAAGGACTCAAAGCTTTAAACTTTGTTTAATAAATTCACTTAGGAATAAGAAGAATTTACTTGGCATGATTAATCGTTCTTCATAGTTACTTTCTTATATTTGGGAAAATCATAGAAAGAGATAATCTTTATTTATTGGGAAATAGTAGAGATTCATATAGAGATTAAGTGCATTCATATAATGATCCATTAGAAGTATATCAAGATCAATACCCATGATCATACACTCTATCTAACGGGGACACAACCTTAGTTTCTTTTACCATAAATTCACAACCAAAGCAAGTAGTTAGCAATTAGTCACTAAAAAACCAACTTTTACCAAAATCATCGGATTAAGACATTAGACCTAAACATAGCATCCTACGATTTTAGTAACCTTTTCACACCATATTCCCTGTGGGATTCGACCCCAACCTTGTTGGGTTACTATATTTGACAACGTCCGCGTTATACCATTAATAGGTGTAATTTGAGCGTATCAAATTTTGGCGCCGTTGCCGGGGAATACGATTTTGAAATTACTAAATAGTGTTTGCTTTATTGAAGTCTTTTGCTTATTCCATCACACCTTGTTTGCTACTCTGTGTAAACCAGGTGAACATGAATCAGAATCAGCAAAATCAACGTGCTGGTAACCAGGGGAATCGGTTGAACAATCAGGCGAATGAATCAGATGATGAGAATGTTTTCGCTGATCTTGTTCCGGAGGAGGACTATGCATCTGCTATTGTTCAGCCTCGAGTTGGAGCTGCTACTGTGAAAATTGACTCCTCTCTATACCAGTTGTTGAAGCTTGAGGGATACTTTCGGAACTCTACCGAGAATGACCCTCAACGTCATTTGCGAATTTTGTGGATGTGTGTGCTAATCACATCAGAACAACGTTCCACAAGATGCTATTCGGTTGAGGTTATTCAAATATTCCTTAGCTGGAGAGGCAAGAACATGGTTTGAGAAGCTGCCCCGAAATTCGATTACTTCATGGGCAGAGATGGTGGCTGCTTTTCTCACAAAATGGTACCCCCTAGCAAGAAGGCTGAAATTCGTGACAAGATCTATGAATTTAAGCAGCGACCGGGGGAACAATTATATGAAGCCTAGGAGAGATTCAAGGAGTATTTGCAGAAGAGCCCAAATCATGGTTTTCCAGATCACATACTAATGGAGAAGTTCTACCGAGGGCTAGATCCGATGACGCGATCGGTTGCTAATAATGCGGTGATGGTTGTTTCATGAACAAATCTTATCGACGGTGACCAACATACTTAACAAGTCGACGACTCATAATCGGGCTTGGCACTCAAACAATGCGATGTGGTACCGTTTGGTAGTGCTATGATCCGAGAATATAGTAAGGAGAATCAAGATACCCGCAAACATTGGCAGAACTTGCAACAAATATTTCCTTGCTAACGAAGAAGTTTGATGAGTCCCAGATCAAAAAGGTAAATGTTTGTGAGGATGATACAGTTTTACCAAAAGGGATGTACCATACTCAAGATGGTCCATTCCATGATGGGCCTCCTATGCAGGTTGAAGATGCTAATTATGTTAATAACTCTCAAGGGGGTTACCAAAGACAGAACTACCAAGGTGGTTATCAGAGTCAAAATCAATGGAGACCTCAGCAAGGTCAAGGTGCTTATAACAACTGCGGGAACTACAACAATAATTATGGTGGTGCGAACCAAGGGAGCTACAACAACAGTAACAATTTTGGGAACAAGAGTTCCAATCCTTATATACCACCGAAAGGGCAGTCAACAGAGCAAGGTAGTTCGAAGGTTGAATCAATGCTTGAGAAGATTCTGGCAAATCAGTCTAAGTCTGAGAGGACTTTATCTGGGCTGACAGAGACAGTGGGTTCCCATACCGCGGCTATTTAGAAACTTGAATCACAGATGAGGGATATTTCTAGAGAGCAGCACCCTCCAAAAAAGGGAGGACTTCCGAGTGACACTATTCTAAATCCAAAGAATGGGGGAGGCGGTGTAGACCGTGTGTTTGCCATCACTACTAGGAGTGGTAAAATACTCCAAGGGGCTATAAGAAGGTGGTTGATCTTGAGACAATAGATGAAGAGGATGAGGTGCGATCTGAAGCACCCATTATTGTTGATGAGAATCCTGCTGACAAGAAGGTTGCTGATATTCCAGAGATAGTGAAGGATGCTGATAACACAAGCAAGCAGACTGTGAAAGGGGCTCTCCGCCCTTTGACTCAGCTTTTCAAATCTAAACCTCCCTTTCCTCAGAGGTTGGTAAAGAAGAAGGAAGATGCTAAGTTCGAGAAGTTTTATGATCAGTTGAAGTAGTTATCTCTAAATTTTCCTTTCTTGGAAGCTGTCAAGGAGATGCCCGATTTTGCTAAATATTTGAAGGACCTGCTGACCAAGAAGAAAACGGTTCAACATGAAACCGTAAGTTTGACTCACACTGTGAGTTCCATCATCTCAACTACTACTGTTCAGAAAAAGGGAGATCCTGGGGCGTTCACCATTCCTTGTTCTGTGGGACACCATGATTTTGCTCGTGCTTTGTGTGATAATGGGGCGAGTATTAATTTGATGCCCCTTGCTATATACAAACAATCAGGTTTGGGGATGCCAAGGCTGACGACTATGAGGTTACAAATGGCTGATAGGTCTATCAAAAGACCTGTTGGGGTGGTTGATGATGTACTTGTGCGGGTTGGTGATTTTATGTTGCCCGCTGATTTTGTGATTCTTGACCGTGCCTTGATGATCGGGACATTCCTATTATTCGGGGAGACCTTTCCTTGCTACGGGAGAGCTCGATGGATTCGGAGAAAAATGAAATCAAGTTCCGAGTCAACGATGAAGAAGTGACTTTTCAGGCTAGCAAGGGGATGAAGTTACCAAGTGCTTACGAGAGCATTTCGGTAATTGATTCGTTTGATGTTATTGATGAAGCAGTGGAGTTCAAGATGGAAGAAGAAAGTTTGGGTGAAGCTCTAGCTGGTATTCTTGTTAACTTTGATGCTGAGGACATGGAAGGTTATGTGGAGACAGTAATTCACTTGTTGGGTTGGGATCATATTCCTACCACCCAAAGAAGCTGAATCTTGATCTGGAAAATAGAACAACTCCTCCAGCAAAGCCTTCGATCATTGAGCCACCTAAGTTGGAGCTTAAACAGCTCCCATCACATCTGAAGTATGAGTTCCTTGGTCCGGACAATACATTGCCAGTGATTGTTTCGGCTACTCGACCGAGGAGCGATTTTACAGCTTTTGGAGGTGTTGAGGGAGTATAGGCGTGCTATTGGTTGGACCATAGCAGACATTCGAGGTATTCCATCTGGGATCTGTGAGCACAAAATCCAGTTGGAGGAAGATAGCAAACCGAGTGTAGAGCATCAGAGGCGACTGAACGAGAATATGCAAGAGGTAGTCAAGAAAGAGATCATCAAATGGTTGGATGCGGGAGTGGTTTACCCAATTGCTGATAGTAAATGGGTGAGCCCAGTCCAATGTGTTCCTAAGAAGGGCGGCATCACCGTGGTGCCAAATGCAAAGAATGAGTTGATCCCAACTAGAACCGTAACCGGATGGAGAGTTTGCATGGACTATCGCAAGCTCAACACAGCCACATGCAAGGACCATTTCCCCATGCCTTTTATTGATCAAATGCTTGATCGGCTAGCGGGGCGTTGCTACTATTGTTTCCTTGATGGGTATTCGGGCTACAATCAGATCAACATTGCTTTAGAAGATCAGGAGAAGACTACTTTTACTTGTCCTTATGGGACGTTTGCATTTAGCCGGATGCCTTTTGGTTTGTGTAATGCACCAGCCACTTTTCAGAGGTGCATGATGTCAATCTTCTCTGACATGGTAGAGGACTTCTTGGAGGTGTTCATGGATGACTTCTCTGTTGTGGGGGATTCGTTTGAAGATTGTCTTGGCCATCTGGGTCAAGTGCTGAAAAGATGTGAGGAGACAAATCTCGTGCTAAATTGGGAGAAGTGCCATTTTATGGTGAAGGAAGGAATCGTCCTCGGTCACAAAATCTCTGAAAAGGGAATCGAGGTCGATCAAGCGAAAATTGATGTGATTGCAAAACTTCCACCACCTATCTCAGTCAAAGGTGTCCGAAGTTTCTTGGGACATGCTGGGTTCTACAGGCGCTTCATCAAAGATTTCTCCAAGATTGCTAACCCAATGTGCAAGCTTCTTGAAAAAGAGGCGAAGTTTGCGTTTGATGATAAGTGCCGAAAGGCATTTGAGGAGTTAAAAGAGCGTCTCACTACTGCTCCTATTATTGTTGCTCCTGACTGGTCCTTGCCATTTGAACTGATGTGTGATGCTAGTGGTTTTGCAATAGGTGTTGTGCTTGGGCAGAGGCACAATAAAATTATGCACCCGATCTATTATGCAAGCAAAACACTGAATGCGCCCAGATGAATTACACAGTGACGGAGCAAGAGTTGCTTGCCATTGTGTTTGCTTTTGAGAAATTTCGGGCCTACTTGTTGGGGTCCAAAGTAGTGGTTTACACTGATCATGCAGCCTTGAGATACCTCATGGCAAAGAAGGAAGCAAAGCCGCGACTGATCAGATGGGTGCTATTGCTGCAAGAGTTTGATTTTGAGGTGAAGGACCGCAAGGGCACTGAAAACCAGGTTGCTGACCATCTCTCTCGGCTTGAAGAGGCTGGGAGACCTTCTGATGAGCTTGACATAGATGATGCTTTTCCGGATGAGAGGGTGTTGGCTGTGCAAATGGAGGTGGCACCGTGGTATGCTGACATTGCCAATTATTTGGTAACAGGCATAGTTCCAGAAGATATCAAAGCCTACCAAAAGAAGAAATTCTTGCGGGATGCTCGGCAGTACTATTGGGACGAGCCTTATTTGTTCCGAACATGCGCTGACAACATCATTCGGCGTTGTGTTCCGGAAAGTGAAGTGATGGCGATTCTAAAGGCGTGCCATGACTCTCCTGTTGGGGGTCATCATAGTGGAAATCGGAATGCAGCTAAGGTACTTGAATGCGGTTATTACTGGCCGACCATTTTTCATGATGCTAATCTATTGGTGCGGTCTTGTGATCAATGTCAGAGGCAAGGGAATATAGGCAGAAGGCAAGAGATGCCTATGAATTTTGTTATGGAGGTAGAAGTGTTCGATGTCTGGGGGATTGACTTTATGGGACCCTTTGTGAGTTCAGGTGGCATGAAATACATTTTGGTTGCTGTGGATTATGTGTCAAAATGGGTAGAAGCAGTGGCTTTACCTAATAACGAGGCCAAGAGTGTCATGGGGTTCCTCGAGAAGAACATATTTACTCGCTTTGGTACTCCGAGAGCTATAATCAGCGATGGTGGATCCCACTTTTGCAATAGAGCTTTCGCGGGATTGATGGAGAAATATGGTGTAAAACATAGGGTGGCAACACCTTACCATCCTCAGACAAGTGGGCAAGTTGAAGTGTCCAATAGGGAGATCAAGAGTATTCTAGCAAAAACAGTAAATGCAAATAGAACTGATTGGGCCCGCAAGCTCGATGATGCTCTATGGGCATACCGGACTGCTTTCAAGACTCCGATTGGGACTTCACCCTTCAAGCTTGTATTCGGAAAAGCTTGTCACTTGCCGGTTGAGCTTGAGCACAAGGCTATGTGGGCTTTGAAGAAACTGAATATGGATTGGGAGGAAGCAACCAAGCTCAGGTTGTTTCAACTAAATGAGATGGATGAGTTTCGGTACCAGGCATATGAGAGTGCTGCACTATATAAAGAAAGGATGAAGCATTACCATGACAAGAAGATCTTGAAGCGAGAGTTCTACAAGGGTGATCCTGTATTGCTGTTTAACTCTCGGTTGAAGTTGCTACCTGGTAAGCTTAAATCAAGGTGGTCTGGTCCGTTTGAGGTGGTAGGTGTTTCACCCCATGGAGCGATTGAGTTAAAGTCCGGAGATGGAACTCGGACATTTAAGGTGAATGGGCAGAGATTGAAGCACTATCACGGGATGGTTTCGGAGGATAGGATTGTTGACCGATACAGGTTGAAGCACCTCGGAACGAACAATGATCTGGTGTACGCAGATAAAGAGTGAATGGCCACCACCGTCGTGCCGCGACGTTAAATCAAGCGCTTCTTGGGAGGCAACCCAAGTGTAATGTTTATTTTCATTCTTGTTTCTGTTTGAATATAGGGTAACGTTTGTTTTGTTGCAGGTAAAAAAAAAAAAAAAAAGGGGAGTTGCAGAAAAACCACTGAAGCCTGGACAAAACTGGACTTATACGGACCGTATAATCTTATACGGACCGTATAATCCAGTCGTGGAAGGTAGGGAAATCAGGCAGCAACTGTTTGAAGACATCCTCCAAATACGATCATTTTCACGGACCGTATAATATTATACGGGCCGTATAAATGATCGTGTAATTAGGATGTGCTAAAACGAGGTAAGTGAAAAAAACTGAAGTTACACGGACCGTATAATGTTATACGGCCCGTATAACTTCCAAAAAAAAAAAAGAATGCGAACAGAGGGTTTTTAAACCATCCACCAGCCGTTTTTCTTTTATCATCAATACTCCCTCCATTAAACCCACGACCACCACCCCACGATCACACACTAAATTCCACCTTCACCCATTCGAATTCCACCACCCACACCCATAAATTCATCCAAGAACCCATCAATACCCAGCCAAAATCCATTCCCACAGTCAAAGAACCCTCTGTTCAAGATTAAATTTGTGTTTTTCCTTTTTTTTTTTTTTTTGTTTATCTGCCATTGTTGTGCACAAGGTGTTCCTCAAGGACCCTTCTCCAATTCATCAAGGCACAGGTATGTTAATGTTTCAACCCGAAATTTTGCTCATTGGTGAAAGTTTTGTGTTTGGTACAATTTTCCATAGTTAGTGATTTTCTGAATTAGGGATGAGCATAATAGGTTGTTACTGTTATATCCCGCCTTTTTGCATAATTGGAAAAATTCGAAATAATTGTGATTTATGAGAAAGGAGGCCATGTTTGAAATTTTCTTAGTATGTGTATTGGAAATTTCAAGGCCTGAAAATTGGAATTTTAAAAATTTGTTTCAATTTGCTATATGATTCATGAGTTATTGGGCTAAAAAAAAAAAAAGAAAATGAGGCCCAATTTGGAGAAGGGTGGCCGGCCATTTTGGCCCAACCCATGGGTTTTAATAAAATTTTCCATGCCAAGCATGTGCTTAATTAAGGGGACAATTATATATAAGTGTTCCTTCTAAAAATGAGAATAAAGGAGGCTTTCGGCCATAAGAAAAAGAAAAAAAAAGAAAAGAAGAAAAATTTTTCTAAAATCTTGGTCCAAAAATTGTAAATCTTCATATATTCTTACCCTCACCCCAAGTCAAGGGAGTGCTTGTTTTGGCAAGAAGAATTCATTGGAAGAAGGTAAGAATCTCATGTTTTCTTTAATGTTATGGAAGATTTATGAATGTTGGAATAAGTAATTGCATGGAAATTATGGAATTGTGATTTTGTGTGTGTTGTGTTGTGGCCGTGTATGTGCAATGGAGGATGTGTTAGATTTTAATAGTATTTTAGTTGTGGTTATGATGTAATTCATGAAAGTTGAATGAATTGGGTCGAATTGGATAATGGATGTAGGCCGTGGTTATGGAAGAATTGGAAATAATGATGAATTGTTTTGTTTGATATGTTAATTGTTGTTATGATTCATAATCTAAACGAAGGAAAAATGATGAAAGTTAGCATTGATTTGAAAGTATGGAGTTGGAATGAGAATTTTGGCCTTATGTTGGAAAGTTGTATATTTTGTATACTTTGTATATATGTAAGTATAAAATTTATTTGGTATGTTAATTATGTTGTTATGGCATTGTGAAATATAGAGGATCAATGGTTTTGTTGGATGTTGGAAGTTTTGAACGAATTATGGTTTCGGTGGAATTTTTGTATAATTTGTGAAATAATGTGAAATGTTCTTGAATTGTATTTGATGGTCTTGAATGAAGATGAGTATGTATTGATATTAGCTTGAGAATGTGAAGTTAGTTTGGAAGTATGAAGAAAAAGACTAACTATGTTATAAGCGATTTTACTTGATTATTGTTGTTGTTGGTGTTGTTGTTGGTTATTTTGAGCCGAGTATGTCTATTTATACAGGTTCTTTTGGTTTGGTCCAAATAAACCAAAGTAAATATTAACCTTCATGTAAAAAAAAAGTGACCATTTGGTTCACGAAATTGGAAGTGAAACCAAGCGAGGGGCGTAATTGAGGTATGTAAAGGCCCTTTATTCTTTGGCCCGCAACGAGGCTTGAAAGCGACCTCGGTATACTAATCCAAGATTGAAAATAGCGCCAAATCATTTGCGGGATAATTGAACTTATACAAAAAAAAAAAAAATTATATGTAAAAACCTTCCCAGGACCTCCATTGTCCCAAATGTTTTAAGTGACCATTATAAAGTCTATGATCCACAATTTATGCCCCATCCCCGAGGTGGGCCCATCAGACATCGAGGACCTCTTATTATGATCTTAATTAATTTATTCCTATACGTTTGAGGAATCTTTTGATGATTGTACCGTTGTCGAACAATGATTATGATGAGGTTATGATATGTCTTGACATGAGTTATGATTCGTATGATTTGAAATCCTCGGCCGATGAGGGCATACATATACCTATACTTCGTCCGATTTCCTTGAAATGATATGTCGTTTGTATTGTTCCGTTTGCTTAAGAACGATCAGAGAATATATTTGCTACGTACGAATAGTCTCAAAAACTCGATTTGACATAATCCGTCGTGGCATCCGAAACTCCAACTACGTATTATGACTATTTACGTGATTTGTACGAGGTATGCATACTTCCTTGGTTCTGAAAAATACTTTTCAACGACCGGAAGTGCGCATAACCATGACTTTCCTTCCGAGTCCTTGGAGGGACACGTTATTTGTATATGATTGTGATATGATGATACGGGGATGGCGGCCGGGACGGCACATGATTATTATGCATCGGACCGCCGCGTTGAGGTGGACACGATGTATACATGATAGATGATTTAACGGTGTGGCTCATCGTCATCTACACATATGGTACATGAGGAGCAAACTTACGAGCCCTTATCCGAGGGCGGGACACGATACATGTTCGCATGATATTATATGATCGATATGCATTATGTCTTCGAGGTCTCGGACACGGTGTTACTTTTTGTATTTCGATTCTAATTACGAATGTTACGTACTGTGTCTTTGATCATGGTTATACTTGTTACCTTTCCACTTTTACATACGTGGTACGTTCGTGCCGACCCCTTGTTCTCGAAGCACAAGGACGCACGATATGCGCCAGGAGGTTCTCGAGGTTTTGGCTCCACTTTGATCCAACACAACCGAAACACTTTATATCTCTGAAAGTTCATATGTTACGTATATATGACTATTTGGGTACGGGGGTTTCCCCGTCTTCGATTCCATGCTAGAGGTCCGGGGAGTTTTATGTTCGGGTTTGCGAAATGTAATAGCCTCGGCTGGAAGTATGTTTATGTATGTATGTATATTTTCACGCGACGTCCCGATATTTATATGAATTTATGTATGTCTAAACAAGATTACGTTTATTGATATGCATTAGGTATTATGGGTGTCCGGAACACCGGTGTCACGGCCCACGGGGTTGGGTCGTGAGTGTTATTGACACACTTATGGGGTGATTCAACACTTTTGAGGCGGAGGGCATTTCAACCGAAGAGGACTCGAAGGTTGTTATGCCCGCTAATACAAGTGCCTTAAAAATGCTAATAAATTGTCAAATAGAAAAAAAGAAAAAAAAGAAAAAGGGGTCGTCCGAAATCATCCATGGAATTGCGTGTATATCCCAAAAAGTCGTATAGGATTGACGGGTTGGCGGATGAATTCCCCAGTCGGTGGAGGATAATATTATATGGTCCGTGAAAACCTGTTCGTGGTTCACAATTGGGGTTCGATAAGACTTATACGACCACAAAAAAAAAATCAAGTGCACTATGTTTTCAGTCAGCCGTCCCTTCTGAGACCCATCACTAACATAGGTTCTTTTGCAGGTATGGTCCAAAAACGCAATGTACGGGGCACGGGGCCTCGGGGTACGGACCGAGGCCGACCCGCGACCAACAATACAACACTTCATTTGCGGGATGACGGTTCGGACGATGAGGTCATCCCGTGAAAAAGTTAGGGGGACGGGGAAATCCTCAACCCCCAACCATGACTCCTTCCACCTCGAGGAGAAGATGAGTCGAGACGGGTGACTCCTCGGATGATGAGGGGGATTCGAATATGGCTCGTATGATCCGAGCACCCGATGAAATCGATGCTTCACCAAATCGACACCCAAGCGCTATGACACTACCCGTGGCTTTACGGTTTGGAGTTCCGGGTGGTGTTGTACGATAAGGTCACGGTAAGCGTGGGGGTGAGCCGAGATTTGGTGAGGGTACGGAAGCTCTTCCCGGCACAACCGAAACACTCCGATTCTACGGGTTATTCTTTGCATCTGGGGGAGTTACGCCCGGGAGTTTTATGCTAACTACGGGGGATCAAAAATGAAAAAGCTTTGGTGCTTGATGAAATTAAGGTGCGGAATGTCAAGGTTGACATCTCGGAGGCAATCAAAAATTTTGGGGCCGAATTTCGGGGGATGCAGTACTTCGATAAGTTGGATCGCCGAAATCATCGTTCGGTAATCGTTGGCCGGCTGATAATTGCCCGAAACTATAGAGGCTCCACTCGAGTAAGAAGCTCGATTACGGGGCCATGGGAGATACTATTTCTTGGCAATCGGCATTGCAGCGATAATGAGTCGGTATCCAGTGAACATGGGGCGTATGATAGCGGATGAAATTCGACGGCGAGCACCCCAGCCTATGACCTCATTAGCATTCCCGTACCTTATCACGGAGCCGCGTGCCGAGCTCAGGTTGTCGGCATTCCAGATCGGGGCCAATGTATCAAAAACAAGAAGTTTGGTGATTGGCGAAAAGGTAAGAAGGGGGATGCACCGGAGTTATTTGTGGTCCCATCTGCGGAAAATATAGAGGCTCCACCCGAGTCGAGTCCTATACTATTGCTGCGATCCGGCGATGCCGGCACCATGCCGACCCAGGCCCATGCCACTGATCCTAGTTCTGAGGCAGTTGAGGGGGCTGTTGGTACCACTGCCAACACTGATCCGCCACCACCTCCCGACCCTGCCCCCGCCACTTCTGCGGGTCCTACCACTTCATCTGCTCCCACCCCCGCAAAGACAATCATCAGCGGTTGATTTGTTTACATTTTCGAGAGCGAGTTACCGAGAGTTAGCCTTCAAGACATTAAAGGCTGAAAAACAAATTGAGGTAATCATGCTGCAACTTAAGCCCCAAATAACTAAGCAAATCAACATTGCCAAGAGAGAACTTTAGGAGGAATATGCTCAGTCTCGCGAGGTTTTCCAATCAC
Source organism: Lycium ferocissimum (assembly GCF_029784015.1). Classification (NCBI taxonomy): domain Eukaryota; kingdom Viridiplantae; phylum Streptophyta; class Magnoliopsida; order Solanales; family Solanaceae; genus Lycium; species Lycium ferocissimum. The sequence continues at coordinate 47,719,518 of NC_081347.1, read as the reverse complement.
GATTGGATGGGTTTGAGATGAGGTTGGTTGCTTTGGAGCGATCCAAAATCGAGGGGGTTCATCACATTTCATATGGAATTGGAGACACTTAAGGCTGAATTGGATGCGCTGAAGGCGCGCGAGCGAGTAGAGGACCTTGTTTTGGCACCGCCCACTAACTTGGATATTGATATCCCGGTCCAAAACCTGCTCGACTCGGAGAAAGAAGGAGAGGAAGGAGATAAGGCGCGGGGAAAACGGCCACTAGATGCCGTAGTTGAGAATGTGAATGAGAGTAACAAGAGGCTGCACAAACTGGAGGAGAAGATGGTGCAAGCCGCTGCCTTGAATTCGCTGCGCGACAACTATCCAGATCCAATGGGCGCGTCGGGCAGCCAGCCCCGAGAGGCAACGCCTGATATTGCTGCGTCTGAGGTAGCACAGTCCCGAGTCGAGGAACATAGCGCCTAGGGCGCCCAGGTATCCCTCACCATTTTTACTATTGTACCTAGAGTCGATGCATTGGGGACATTGCATGATCTTCAGTTGGGGGTGGGGGTACATGATCATTGTTGTTTGTTGTACATATTTGTGTAGGAACCCCTCGGCTTTTCTTTGCCAGAGTTCTTTTCCGAGGGGTTTTATTCTGTTGAAACTGGCATGTTTAGGATGTCGTTTAGGTTGAGTAGAGTAGTTTTGACTTAGTTGGTATTGTTCTGTAACTAATGGCATGTTGTGATCGTGTGATGAAAATGTTGGACCCCTCGAAATTTTGAAAAATGCATACTTAGAACAATTATTGGTTGACATGATTGATTCTTTATATGACATTATGATTGTTGGGGTGTTGTGTGTGCGATAAATGACTACTTAGGAGGTCACAATTGTGAAAATAATTGTCCTTATGCCAATGTGTGTGTGAGTTGTTAGTTTGGTTCTGTTTATGCATGTATAATCTAGAACTTGCCCGGTTGGTCGTGTTTGAAATCCGAAAGTTAGTTTGGTTGTGAGATGATCTTAGGCTTTCTTTGTATAACTAGTCACTATGCCTAAATAAGCCTCACCAAAGAAGTGAAAATATCCCTAGTTCCCTTTTTGAGCCTTTTGACCTTTTTCTTGGCTAGCCAATTATGAAACCTTACCCTGTGTATAATTAATCCATCTTCGCACCCGTTCCCTCCTTGATGCTACTAGATAGATGAGGCAAAATGCCTAAGTTGGAGGTGAATTAAATGTGGAGTAGATGTTAAAAACATAAGTTGGGGGTGGTGGAGTTTGCTAGTGTGAATTCGATGTGGTAGTTGCATATATATAAAAAAAATAAAAAAATATATATAAAATATATATATATATATAGAAAATTGTAACACCAAAAAGATTTGCAAGTTGGATAGGAATAAAACCACATCGAGGTCGAAACTTGAAAGAAAATAAAGGGGTTGGAAAGAAAAGAGGCGAATTAAGGTGAAGAGATGTTGTAGTGTTCAAGGAGGGGGAAGTCACTAATATCCAAAAAGTATCCTACCCGTCCCTAAGCCTACATTACAAGCCAAAACAAGTCCTAATGTGATCACAACCGAACGAGCCTAGGGTGAAAACATAGAAAATAAGGGCAAGCCTATGGTATTTGCATGTGTAGATATGAAATTCTTTGTGAGTGTGAGTGTTTTTCTCTTCTCGTTTGTCTTCGTCCCATTCTTATTGTATATATGTGTGTGGGGACATTCTTTGGTCTATGTGAGGGCATAAGGATGAAACTCGAGCAAATTGAAGTGACTGCCTAACGTAGCGTTTGTGTGCATCATAATATGCTCGATAAGGTGATGTCATGCATTGAAGCTTCATTGTTAGTCATAGCGTTCTTGGGGTGTGTATATCGTTTGACAATCGAAAAAAAGGGGGGGGGGGGGGGGGGGGGCTCCTTGGAAGAAAAACATGCATGCCGGTAGTTCAGAGTCAAAACCAATGTAGACACTATTACTCTATGATATCTAGATGTTAGTTGAGTCCTAGTTGCGTCCACTACTTGCTTGAGGACAAGCAAAGACTTTAAGTTGGGGGTGTTGATGTGCCGGGAAATTATGGCACATTTGATACTCTTTTACGAGAAGTTTTACTTGTTTTTAGGCAAGTATGTGTTGTTTTGATGTGTTTTTGACATGTTTCAGGTAAATAGGGAAGTTCGGGTTCAAGGAGTAAAAGTTACAGAAAAATTGCTCTGAAGCTTGATTTTCACGGTCCGTAGAAAGTTTCACGGACCGTATTTCTGGTCGTACAAAAGGTGGCAACGTAACAGAATGTCACAGTGGACAGATGCTGAACCACGGACACTTATACGGACCGTACAATATTGTACGGGCCGTATAAGTAGATGCAACGATGTTGGAAGATGCTTCACGAGCAGGATTGTACGAGCCGTATAACATTATACGGACCGTGGAAGGCCAGTTCGTATTATTCTCTGAAGACACTGGATGAAGGCCGTAGAAGTCTTGTACGGTCCGTGGAAAGTTGTACGGACCGTATAAGTACCGCCTGGGACTTAAGTGCAAATTCTGTAATTTTACGTTTTTGAAACCTATAAATAGTCCATTGTAGGGTTTTAATTATTATCAGTTCTCATATTTTATCTTTTGACTTAGAACAATAAATACTCTCTAGTTTTTGAAGGTTCAAACATCAATTCAAGTATTATCAATTCCTCTTTTCTTCCAAAGTAAGCAATTATGAATTCTTCAATTTCTTGTTTCTTGTTCTTTGTCATGAGTAGCTAATTTCCCTTACTAGGGTTGTGAACCCAATTGATGGGTGTTGTTATGATTGGGTTTGTGATTGATATATATATAATGGATTATTAGAGTTTATTTATTCTTCATTCTTCATTCATAATTAATGGTTGCAAACATTGATTAAAGCCATAAACCTTGATTTATTTGGGAAAATAATTAGGGTTGGTAAGAATAAATAACAAGGACTCAAAGCTTTAAACTTTGTTTAATAAATTCACTTAGGAATAAGAAGAATTTACTTGGCATGATTAATCGTTCTTCATAGTTACTTTCTTATATTTGGGAAAATCATAGAAAGAGATAATCTTTATTTATTGGGAAATAGTAGAGATTCATATAGAGATTAAGTGCATTCATATAATGATCCATTAGAAGTATATCAAGATCAATACCCATGATCATACACTCTATCTAACGGGGACACAACCTTAGTTTCTTTTACCATAAATTCACAACCAAAGCAATAGTTAGCAATTAGTCACTAAAAACCCAACTTTTACCAAAATCATCGGATTAAGACATTAGACCTAAACATAGCATCCTACGATTTAGTAACCTTTTCACACCATATTCCCCGTGGATTCGACCCCAACCTTGTTGGGTTACTATATTTGACAACGTCCGTTATACCATTAATAGGTATAATTTGAGCCATAATCAAATTGCTGAAATTGACATTATCAAAGCTGAGGAAGATATTCCTATATGGATGACAAATAGCAATAGCCTTTTCACTACCAAACCTGCTTGGCAGATTTTAAGGAACTCTAATAGTATTTCACTTGCTTCTACTAGTATTGGGCAAACAAAGAAACCTTACGAGATTGCTTTTCTTATGCTCAAATTGTTGGCTAAGAGCCCGTTTGGATTGGCTTATTTCTATAAGCTGTTTGCAGCTTATAAGCTGAAAAAAATAAGTTGGGGTAGTCCAACTTATTTTTTTTTTGGCTTATAAGCTGTTTTCGCCTTATAAGGTCAACTTTAGATAAGCCTAAGTCAATGCCCAATTATTTTTTTTGAGCTTATTTTAAGACAAAATGACTTTAAATTCGCCACCCAAACACTCAAAAAAAAAATTTTAAAAGTTATAAGCCAACTTATAAGCCAATCCAAACGGGCTCTAATAGGCTTTCCACAGATGTAGCACTCCAAAGATACAGAGTCCACGGACCATCAAAATGTATTTGCTGTAGAAGGGGATACATTTGGGCCCGTTTGGCCATAAATGCCAAAAACTTTTTCACCTTTTTGGGAATTTTTGAAGTTGGAGTTGTGTTAGGCTATAGTTTTTAAAATTATAATTTTTGGTGAAATGTAGTGTAAAAAGGTGAAAAAAGTTGAAAAACAAGTTTTTCTTGTTTTTAGTATTCCGGAATACAACTCCGGAAAAAAGTGAATAATTTTTATGGCCAAACGCTAAAAGTAAAAAAAATGAAAAAAATTTCCGGAAAAAAGTGAATAATTTTTATGGCCAAACACCCACTTAAGATGTAGACCGTATTTTAAGTGGTGGTGAACATAAGGCTGCAGTTTGGAAATTCTTAGCTGATTCTTGTGGTATTTCCATAAGACAAGGGAGAATCAGAAAAATTTAAAAATTGGTGCAAGCCTTCAGTTTCTCCAATTATTAAAGGAGATAAGTTCCATAACAGCCAGTATCCCCAAAGTACACTGGAAAGGGATGAATTGAAGGATGTACCTTATACATCAGAAGTGGAAACCTTATGCATACTCAAGTATGTACCAAACTCGATTTGACATTTATAACTGGGATGCTTGGTAGATATCAAAGTAATTTCGAACAAGAGATTTGGGTAGCTGCAGCGAAGGTTATGCGATACTTGCAAGGAGCTAAAGACTGCATATTGACCTTTAAGCATTCTGATCAATTAGAGTTGATTGGATATTCAGATTCTGACTTCGGTGTATGTAAGGATACACTCAAGTCCACTTTTGAGTATATTTTCTTTTTAGCTAGAGTAGTAGTATCCTGGAAGAGTGTAAAGCTATCCATTACAATATCATCTACAATGGAAGCAGAATTCATTAAGTGTTATGAGGCAATGACATAGGCTGCTTGGTCAAAGAGTTTCATATCGCAACTGTTGATTATCAACTCCATTGCAATGCATATCCAAATTCATTGTAATAATTCGGCTGTAGTCTTCTTCGGGAAGAATGATAAGTGTAGAAGTCGAAGTAAACACATAGAGATCAAGTTCCTTGCGGTCAGAAGGGCTAACGTAATATCTATTGAGCATATTAATATTGTTCTTATGATTGTTGATCCTTTCACTAAAGCATTGTCGACAATTCAGTATAGGAATCATGTCAAGAGTATGGTGTTGTTAGCCCTAGTTAGTGCGTTTACTTTTCCCTTTTTTTGTTGACTATTTTAGTCTTATTATGAATATGAAGCTTTATTATTTGCGCATTCAATTTTCATATTCATGGGGATGCATAAAGTTGAACCAATTAGGATCAACACCATAGTGTTTGTTGATGAAAGCTTATCGGAAGTTAGAGAAATAATTTTTGTCACTGCATGCTTGAGGTTGAATTGTGCACGTGATACACGGAAGGAAGCACTCGATTTATAATGGGTAGGATCACCATGATTCTTGCATGAGACTATTTTGTATTTACTCGTATTGGAGCTTTGATTCATTATCACCTAGTTTAGTAATATGTGGCCCAAGTGGGACAATATTGGATTTCTATTTAAGTGTGACCCACATATTACTAATTAATTTTGCAAGTTTCATTATTTTATACATATTATTTGGTGATAATATTTGGGAAAGTTCTAGATTTCGATGAAATTTTGGAAGAACTCGGGCAGGGTTGGTTTTGGAGTAGCTTATTCGGTTGTTTAATGTCATTTTTAGGACGTCGAAGATGCCCGAAAAAGGAAGGTAGGGTACGATGATTCTGTTGTACAAAAACAAAGGGGGATATCCAAAATTGCAATAACTATAGGGGTATCAAGCTGCTCAGTCATACAATGAAAATGTGGGAGAGAGTGGTGAAAGTGCGGATGAGGAGGAAGGTGATTATTTCCGAGAACCAGTTTAGATTCATGCGGGGGCGGTCGACCACAAAAGCCATTCACCTTGTGAGGACGTTGGTAGAGCAAAGATAGAAAGAGGAAGAGGGACCTGCATGTCGTGTTTGTTGACCTTGAAAAGGCATATGCCAAAGTCCCAAGGGAGGTTATGTGGAGATGTCTATAAGCTAGAGGTATCCTTGTAGTCTGCATAGAGTGATTAAGGATACCTATGATGGCGCCAAGACCAGGGTAAGGACAGTGGGAGGTGACTCGGAACACTTCTCAATAAAAATGAGTCTGCACTAGAGATTCACTCTTAGCCCGTCTTTATTTTCCTCGGCAATGGATGAAGACGCGTCACATTCATGGGGATATGCCAAGGTGCACGCTATTTGCAAGCGGTATACTATTGATTGACAAGACGATAAGTAGTGTTAACGCGAAGTTGGAAGTGTGGAGACGGACCCTAAAGTCTAAAGGTTTCAAGTTGAGAAGGACTAAGACAGAATACTTGGAGTGCAAGTTTAGTGATATGATTCATGAAGTGGACGAGGAAGTCTGGATCAATACCCAAGTCAACCCCAAGAGAGGAAGTTTCAAATACATAGGGTCAGTTATCCAAGGCAATGGGGAGATTGACGAGTTGGGTAGATTGACGAGGATGTCACACATCGTATTAGAGCAGTATGGATGAAATGGAGGCTCGCTTCTGGAGTTTTGTGTGATAAGAAGGTGTTGTCAAGACTTAAAGGCAAGTTCTATAGAGTGATGATTAGACCGATTATGCTTTATGGGGTGGGGTGTTGGCCTGTTAAGAAAGTTAATGCCCAGAAGATGGAGGTAGCATAAATGAGGACTCTGAGATGGATGTGTGGGAATACTACGAGAGATAAGATTAGAAATGAAGTGATTCAGGACAAGGTACGAGTAACTCCCGTGGTGGACAAGATACAAGAAGGCAGGTTGATAAGGTTCGGACACGTGCAGAGGAGATGCGCAGATGCTCCAATGAGGAGGTGCGAGAGGTTGGCACTGATGGGTCAAAAGAAGGGAGTAGTAGGCCTAACAAGTCTTGGAGAGAGGTGATTAGACAAGATATGGCGCAACTTCATCTTACCGAGGACATAAACCTTGATAGGAGGGTGTGGAGATCAAATATCATGATAAAGGGTCAGTAGGTTGCCAGACAAATATCTTTTATGTACTAGGAGTATTAGTATCTTTATTACATTTGCTTATGCGTAGATTCATAGCACTATCTGATTGTTTCATTCAATCAGTTCTTTATTACCTTGCTGCTATTACTGTTATTATTGTCACTACAAGAAAGTATAGAAATGGCAATAAAAAATTTAATATTTGGCAACAATTTAGTTTTATTGTTGGCAAATGAACTTTTTTGTTGCCAAACATGCTGTTGCAATAACAGCAGTTGGGAAAAGTCTATGCAGGAAAAAAAAAATGTTGTCAAAAGTACTTTTTGCAACAATAATTAATACTATGGCAACAAAAAAAAAAATTGTTGCCAAATATATTTTTTCTTGTAGTGTGTTGTTGCTTTTTCTTCTCTCTTTTGAGCCAGGGGTCTATCGGAAACAACCTCTCCATCCATCATAATGTAAGGGTAAGGTCTACGTACTCTCTACCCCTCTTCAAACCCCATTTTTGTGGTGGAATTATACTGGGTATGTTGTTGTTGTTGTTCTAGATGAGGTTGGATTTAGATGACATCCTTTGATGGGAAGGATAAGGATTCTAACTAATTGTGGGATTCCAGAACTGGAGGTTATTTAAGTCTGTCTCTCAATCATACCAGACGACTAGAGTTCACCAGATATAGTCTTGAAAAACCTCCACAAATATTTCCCTCTTTGGTGTTTCTTAGGTCTATACGTTTTCTACACTTGATCATCATGGCTAGAGGTATTCCTTAATTCCGCTGCAGTTATTGTAAGTCACTATCTTTCCATCAATTATAAACCATTCTACCATTGTAATTTTCTGTCATTCTCGTGGGTTACTTGGGAATTTTCAAATAATATGTACCTCTACTATAGTGTATATAGTCGTTGTAAGATATAGACCGAAACATATGCATACAAATAACTATATATATATATATATATATATATATATATATATATATATATATATATATATATATATATATATATATACACACACACTAGTGTCATTTGGCTCGTCTTGGCTTCAGGGCTAAACCTATCTTACAAAATTCAATATGTAGATATTTTGTAAGTTTTTCCTGCTATTATTTCTTTGTTTTTCTAACATCAATTTGACACTTTTCAAAGACTTCTACAATATTAAAGTACCAAAATGTATCTGAAAGTTAAGGGAAAACATTTTTTAGTTTATATATTAGATTTTAGAAAAAATATATATAATCAAACATTGGCTTTTCTAATTGGTATTTTACTTAAATTTTTTAAGATTAAAATCTCCGATGATCCAAATTCGGCTTTTCATATGTTAAATTAATTTCATTTGTTTTGTTTGAATTGAACTTACTTATTTTTTACCAAAAAATATTACAATATTCAATTAATGTCAAAATATTAACTGCGAAAATATTGTTGTATGATGAAATCAATAAAGTTAACTTATAAATAAATATAAATAATTAAAACTCTCGATATTACAAGATATTTTTGTAGATGTTTTCTCAAATTAAACACACGAAAAAATATTGAAAAGTCCATATAATTAAATTGTTCTTACTTTAAGCTTTGATTTTCCTTCCAAATGATGCATGTTAAAAAATAACATTTTTTTCATTTTCTTAATTTAATAAATTATTTTATGAAATCTACATTGTAATAACTTTTTCATGTTGAATTTAACTATTTTGGCTTTGATTATATAGTATTTTGCAAAATATTTTAATATTAAAAAGGTAAAAAAAATATACTCCACTTTTTGCAATGTAGTATTATTACTGTTTGGTTTCTTTAACTACAATGTTTTTATAATTATAATATTTTATAGTTCCTATTTTAATATAGTAATTTATTAGATAAGTTTTATGTTGAAAGTGTGTGCACGTAAAAGTTGATTAATTAACTAACGTACTTCAGAGTATAATTTACAATTTTGATTCATTTTTAAGTATATTTAACAATGATAGTCTATTTGTATTTATTCTTTTATTTTAAAACTTAATCTTACCTTAAGTGAAATTCTTTTTAATTGCTTATTTTTGCCAACATGTACTACACAAAATTACAGGAGAAAATAAAAAAGCTTTATGTATAACCGGATGAATAAAAATTTAAAATAGCAAATGATAATTGATGATTAACATTAACAAATAATAAATAGTATTATAAGAATAATATTTTAATTAAATTGTATTAAGATAGAATTTGATTGACATGATAATTATATTCTTTAAATGTGTATAATAAATTCTTAAGGAAAAATATAATTTTAAACAAATTTAATATATTTATCATAAAAGACTCAAATAAGTATAAGCATGCCTTGTGGGATCACTAATCTTTTCCATGACATCATCATTTTTAATTTACCAAAATGTGTAAGAGTTCACAAAGTAATAAAAACTTTAATTAGGGGTAAAAGAGACAAAAAATTCATGAGAGGACTATAAAAGAAATTAGTATTCTCCCTTATATATAGTAGTAATATACACACACGTGCTTAAAAGCACTTATTTATCTTACCCAAACACTACAAAAGTGTCAAAAAGCTATGTCGGCTTAAAAACACCTAAAACAAGCCAAATCCAAACAGGCTCTAAGTCCCAAACCAGTCGCCCTTTAACTGTGAGGTAGACATAGGTTTCTTTTTCAATTGAACTTTTCAGAATGGATGTAATACTTCATTGTCGTAGTCAATATTTGATCTAACCAATCCGTTTAATATAAGGATCATGATGAACTGAGTTATTTACAATTATCATTAAGTGCAGTAGCAAAGTTTACGTTAAGCTGATTCAAGAGTCACTCTATTAGTTCTTTTACTCTAGCTTATACAAGCTCAAATGGTGTGCTAAGATACATTTATAAGTAAATGAAGAACCTTTCAAAATTAGCATGTTAATGTTATTTGGTGTATTTCATGAATGATCAGTGGGCATAGGGGAGTGATTTAAGTATACTGTCAATGAAGACTTTCGCAGGGTGTCTCGCTTAGAAGTAGCATGGTGTGGGAGGATAGAACGCCAAAAATCTATGATACATATTTATTTCAAGAATTAGAGATTGATAGCTTCTCAAAGTCAAGCAATGATTGCTTAAATTGCATAATACTGCTTTTAATAAATAACTAAAAGATTTTTGCATATGCCTCATATACCATGAACTATAAAACTAATCACCAAAGTCATAGCAAAATAACATGACTTTGTCAATCCTATGCTAGCTAATCTCAGTTCACAGGAAGGAACAATATAGATCCCATATTCCACGATCTGTGATTTAGGTGTATTCTACTTTCATGTATTATTAATCTTATACTTTCACGGTAGATCTGTTCTGACTATACAAAATTATTACCTTTCAATTTGTACTGAATCTTTCTTGGTTTGATTTGTAAGCAGAATATGCCTTTTAGTGTATACATATTGCTTTTGATTTCTAGAATTGTGTTTTAGATTATAAGCTTTACATGTGTCTAGCAGTGGCGGAACCAGGATTTTCACTAAGGAGGTTCAAAAATATAAAAGAGTAAGAAACGAGGAAGCCAAGGAGGTTCAACATCTACTATTTATACATAAAAAATAATTTTAACCTTGTGTATACATGGTAATTTTTTGCCGAAGGGGGTTCGGATGAACACCCTGGCCACTGCTTGGCTCCGCCCCTGGTGTCTAGCTTGTTGAATGTTAAGGAAAATAGCCGAGCTCTTAATGTGAAAATGTATGTTCCAGCATTCCAAATGCTATAAATGGCATGAAAATAAAATTGAAACAAATATAATAAATAAATCATACACATATCACTACCATAAAATCCGAAAAAGAAAACCCATGAGAAATTCTTGGTCTCCGTCATTAGTTGTTGCAGAGACTACATCTGACTAACTTTTGAATCTATAAAATCTCTATGAGATAATTCCTATATAGAAAATTCAATTAAAGTAGTATTAATTCAGGCAAAGGCAGATCATGCAAGAGATTAAGGACGAAAGAGAGAAACAAAAGGAATGAAATGAATTCGGAAGAACGCTGAAGATAGAGTTAGGTAGAATAGCATTAGCTATGAAATTGAAAAATCTGATTAGGGTAAAGATTGAGATAAAAAATGACCTAAAATTGCACATCCAGTTGAGAAAAAGAAATCGAAGAGCAGTCTTTGAAAGTTTGGAGAAAAGAGAATTATGAAGTCCAACCTATGTTTCTCCATGGTTGGAACAAAAAGATGAAAGAACTGGAATGATTCTTCTGGAATTATGTTGAGAAAAGCTACATATCTCTTTTGCCCTTGAGCTAAATGAAGGATTTGCCTTGGTCGTCCAAGGGCTCACTCTATATAGTAGAATATATATACATATATATATATAGTCATTGTAAGAATTTATAGACCGAAACATATGCATACAAATAACTATATATATAAATTCTCACAATGACTATATACAATATATTATCGTTTTTTTCATTTAGATCCTATTAACTTGGAGAGTGTCTAATTAAGACCCTTCTCGTATTCAAACCGTCAAGATCCAGTTGTTAATTTCTTTCATGGTCACTCTAGCTATCTTGTGGTGCTTTGGTTGTCCAACTGTCCCTATGCTTATTTTACTGTTCTTTCTCGTGCTTGGTGTTTACCCCAAATTTAGATAACAATTAGATTTGTAAGCGAGGTATAAGATGTGTGGATGAACTTTTAATCCATTTGGTTGGTATGCAATGTCGATGGATTTGTTTGTAGTTAAATGTATACGTGATTGTGCTGTGTGAATGTGTGTTATGATTGATGATTTATGCCAAATATATTAAGTAATATAGTGAAAGGACAAGCAAAACTAAGGAAGAACACCACAAAATCCGGACCAATATCTTTGAGAGAGAGCTCCTATATGTTTGATGATTACAACATTCAGATCTGAAAAAAAAAAGCTAACCTCAAAAAGGGGAGAAATGTCCTCTATTTATAGGTATGCCTTGTGGGCCATAGATACAATACAAAAGCCTTTATGAATAAAAACCCCTAAAAAGATAAGGTATCACCGTACGGTCTGACACCGGTACGGTCGTCAGTGCAAATAGCAGAACGGTTTCATGACGCGTGGAAACCTCACAACCGATTATCCGGACCAACGGGCACGTTGATTTAGGCTCGGTCTATTCGGACCAATGGACACGTTGATTTAGGCTCGGTCTATCTGGACCAACGGACACTTTTATCTTGTCTCGGGTCAATTGCATTCGGTACGACACCCAGAAAAGATCGAACATGCTCGTGCTCATTTGGACTTATCCTCGGCTCCGGTCTCACCGGTCACGCACTGACCTAATTTTTACCGTATACAGATAGTCCCCACACTTTCTGGATCGTATTTTCATCGGAGTGACAGGAAGTGGATAAGTCCCAAAACACATTTCATAAGCTCGTTCTTATCTTCAAAATAGGCGGGAACTGTTATGTCACGTCCTTCTGACTTTGGCCATGCGTCTCACCCCGAATGGCCAGCTTTGGGAACCGTCTTGACCCACGTCGCTTCAAGTCACGTCCTATTAATTCTCGGACACATGTCGTCTCTCGATTGTTTGTCCGACCTCTGTAACCGCCGCAGTGAATCGTCCATATAAGGGCCAAAGTTACATTTTTATTTTCCACTTTCACTTTTTACTTCTCTGATCTTCAACTCCTTTGTTAGCTTTCCTCTTTGCTTGAATCTTCAACGTTTTTTGCAACAAAGTCTTAGCATCTTCAACTCGAGTCTTCAATCCTTCAAATCTTCACATTCATTATTTCATTCCTGCCTTGAAATCTTCATCTGCATCTTCAAACCTTCAAATCTTCATACCAACTTCTTTATAAATTCATCGTTAGCTAAAATGTCAGCCAACACCAATTCCGCTTCCCAGGACGTACCCTCGGTTTCTTCCCCGGGTGCCAAGCCTACTTCTAAACCCAAAGGCAAAACCTTTGTGGAACCAACTGCCCTGGACAAAATACCGTCCAAACCTAATTATAATCATGAGTTTGCCATTGAAAAGCCGGTACAAATTGCGGATAGGGGTTTCGACGTGAGGCAGTACCCTTCGTCAATTACAGAGGACCTCCTTCCTCGGGTCCGGACCGAATGCGAATGCGATAAGCATCCGGTACAAGTGCTTGCCCCCGAACTCGACGAGTCCATCACTAATTACAAGGAAGGGTTCCTGTACATTTACACGTCCCCGTTCACACTCAAACTCGATCCCCTAATTGATACGGTTATTCTCGAGATGTGCCGAACATACAATGTATGCTTAGCCCAAATCGAGAGAGAGAGAGAGAGAGAGAGAGAGAGAGAGAGAGAGAGAGAGAGAGAGAGAGAGAGAGAGAGAGAGAGAGAGAGAGAGAGAGAGACGAAACATCTAGAGGATCGTGGCTGCCTCCATCTCTTGTCTAATAATGCCAAAAATGAATTTACGTTGGCACACTTCATCCGATTATATAGTACGAGGATCTTCCGAGGGGGCGTGATAAAGGTCGGAACTCGATTCTTTCAGAACTCGATGAGGATAGAGATCGAGGGTGGTTGGAACATTATGTCCGGGTAAGGACCGCATACATCATTCCGGCTGATTACATGCCCTTTTCGAAAAAGTGGAATAATAGACGTAAGTTCCTCAGTTGTCTTGCCTCCACACTTGTTGAAAATTTATATATATATATATATATATATATTTTAACTTTGTTCAATATCTCAGTCGAGGTATGGATACTTGACGCTGTCCGGAGCTTTACCGAGTGGGTTGAGGCAATCATTAGCCAACACCTTCACAGTAAACGGACATGGGCGGACCTGTCCCATGGCCGGTGAGTTGCCCAAAATCATGGTAATTTTCCCCTTGATTCGGTATTTTCGTGTCCTCCCGTTTTGCTTTTTCTTTTTATAACTCTTTTGATATTCAAGCTTTCCCAAGGGCTCCACAGAGCCACGATCTGCACCAACGGCTGAGCCTGCCATACCGGCCTCTGACTTTGATACGGCAGGATCATCCTAGCTTATTGCCGCAGCTGAAAAGAGGCAAAGAAAACCCTCGACCAAAGGGCAGAAGCAAAAGAAAAGGTCGAGGAGCGATGTTCGGACCCTGAGGGATGAATTCGAGCCCGATATTATTATTCAAAGGGTTTATACGGGTCCCTTCATCGCCTCTGGTCCCGAGGAAGAAACTTGCCGCCTCACTTCTCAACTACGGTGAGGAAAAAGCGCCATTCCCGACCCCGAACACGGGTGGGGAAGACGATGTTCTTTTTCGATTCCTCTAAGGTCCATTGAATTTATCGACATTTCGGGTGATGTCTCGCTGAACGGCTGCTTTGGTGAAGAGACCTAGAAGATCTGGTCCAACCTCGGACACCGAGGCTGATCAAAAGGTTGAATCATTCCCGGACGACGAGGTTATAATGGCTACCGGTCCATTTTCCAGCACCGACAAAGCTACCACATCCAAGGTTCCCAGAACTGCTGGAGCCGTTCCGGTCTCTCCTGCTCCTGCTTCGAGGTCCGATAACCTTGATGATATGCTCTCAGATATCCCTCCTGCAATCGGGAAAGCTGTCGGGTTTGGCCATCTTCCCATTGTTATACCCCATTTAGACCGGATTAAATTAGGTACAACATATTGAAGATTCCTATTTTGTTTTATTTTAGGAGTCGCCACCTAATTGATTTCAAGGTGAATTAGGGCACCTAATTATTAACTAAGGTAAAGCTAACTAAACCTCCATTAATGGTCTGCTTAATTTCCAACTCTAGGTAAGGGTTCTAATTATCCTAAAGGGAAGGGGTTAAGCATCCTCTAGGATCCGTTAACTACGGTTTACCGGCCAAACTTAGGTTAATTAATTAGGGTTAAATAAGATGCCTAAATTTTAAGAAAATGGCTTATAATACTACTAAGGTTTTAAAGAAAAATATGATAACGTTGTTTAAAATAAGATTTAAAAAAAAAAAAATATGCTAAGGCTTTAAATAAAATGCCATTTTAAAACAAGACTTGCACCAAAAAGGCTTTAAATAAGATTCAAATAGAAATGCCATTTTAAAATAAGATTTAAAAAATATGCAAAGGCTTTAAATAATGTTGCTAAACTTTAAATAATAATGTTATTTTGAAAATGAGACTTGCAAAATAAATGATTTGCATATAAATAGAAGCTTTCAAGAGAAGATCTAGCCAATTTAACTTTAGGATAAAATTACATTATATGAGTATAGGGGTGTAGAAAATCTAGAATTATTTTATAAATAAAATGCAAAAGATGATGAGTTTTTTATTTATTTTTTATTTTTTATTTAACTATGCTCGGCTAAAAATATGTATAATTGGATGAATCTTGAAAGCAATGTTTATAAAATATACTTAAGTTTATATTTGCGTATTACTAACGTTTCGAAATGTATATGATAATAAGAATAAAATATGATTCCCTTTACTTAAAATATATAG
>NC_081347.1:47665508-47703949 GCF_029784015.1 Lycium ferocissimum | reverse complement strand
CATTCCAAAAGAATTTTTATGTTGAAAATGTCCGTAACTTTCTTAGACGAAACCGGATTGCTTTGATATGTTCGCAAGTGATTCTATAACGTATAATGACTTTAACTTTCATGTACGAGCCCGGATTGGTTTGACGTATATCCGTGGTCCCCGAGATTTTCTTTTGTATAGTCCTAAAGACCCTTTTTTTGATAGAACTTAACATGATTACTGTTTTAACTCTCGGGCATCGACTACTTACTTATCCATTAAGTCTGTAATGATGATTTATGTGCATATGGTTTCCCACTACTCGCTCGTCTGGCTCAATATGTCTTTCACTGAGTCCCGGGCCAGGACACGTATTCGTGCACATTCCACCGCACTATTCACCGAGTCCTCGCTGAGGCCGGGACACGCTATATATATGTATATGATGATGTGATGATATGGGGATGGCGGACAGGATGGCATATGATGATTCTATTCACAGAGTCCCTCACAAGAGGGCCGGGACATGCTATGTATATATATATGATGACATGATGACACAGATTTTACATACCGAGTCCCTGGGTTAGAGGGCGAGACACGCCTATGTACATGTATATGATGATTTTACTTACGAGTCCCTCAGCTGTAGGCGGACACGCTTATATATATGCATATATACATGAGTTAAGTTTCGAGAGGCAAGCCTTACGCTTTTCGGTTCTTTGTACTAATCTTCTATACTCGTATGTCGATGATACCGTTTATTGTATTTCACCTTTACATGCTCGGTACATATTCTGCATCGACCCCTTTCGTCAGATCGCGTTTCATGCCACGCAGTGCATACAAATGAGTAGAAGATGTTCAAATTGGATTGGCGAGCTCCATTTCCTCCCGAGGCCGCCGAGTCGAGTGTTTATGTTATGTTATCTTGGTTTATGTTAGAGACTTTGCGAGCAAGGTCGTGTATATGAGATGTCGGCTTTGTAAGCGGCTATGTAAGCCGATATATCATTATGCGATATATTGCAAATTTCATATGTTGATTTTATTCGATTTGAGAAAGATAAAAATATGTTATTCTTTGAAAGCTTGCATTGTGCATTCATTTTATGGTGTAAGGGCCCAGTATGATTATGAGTAACACGAGAGTCAGCGGGTTCGCTCGTCCCTAAGTAAGGGTCGGGTGTCCATCACGCCTTATCGGAAATTAGGGTGTGACAAGAGTAGTCTAAGGGGAACTAGAATATATAAAGTGGGCGGAAACCTTAAGAGGTCGCGCAGGTCGAGGCGGACTAAATCGGTGAAGAGAAAGAAGGTGCGTTACAGCTGTAGAATTAGGGTGAGTTTGAATAGCGTTTGGGAATGTTTTGTAAGCAAGATAGTAGTAATTATGTTTATATAGGTATGCATATGATATCCCGTATATGGATATATCAGCGGATATGTGTATTCCGGCAGTCAACGCAGCGGTATATGAAAGGCATAAATCGGACAGGGTCACGCAGTTCAAGTGAAAAGAAAAATGAATGGCGCAAATGTTACAGGGCAAGCTGATACTATTTTCGCTACAAAGTTAAGCTTGGGAAGTACTAACACAATCATACTTGGAAAAGAAAGAAAGTGCCGCCTAATTAAGATTGGGAAATGCGGACACGGGGCAAAATATAATTAGGCAATAACATAAGTACGCCCCTAAAGTGTTATATCCCGTACTTTTGCGTATTCGGGAAATTTGGAAATAATTGTGACTTGTAAGAATAAGGCAATATTTTGATTTTGGTCAATATGTATGTTGTTGTTCTTGAAAAATGTAAACGCGAAATATTGAGGAAGGCCAAGGGCAAAATTGGAATTTTGGAAATCGATTAGGAATTTCAAACAAGATTTATAACCAATTGGGCTCAAAAAAAAAAAGAGAAAAATCAAGGCCCAACCCAAGGAGTGGCCGGCCATGGCAAAAAAAATATAATAAAAGGATCCAAGCCCAATATAATTTATCCATGTGATAAATTAATAAAAAGGGGCAATTATTCATCAAATCCCCTAGAATTTTCAAGACAAGAGAAAGAGAGAAAAACAAAGAAAAACAAGAAGAACAAAGAGAAGGGCCATTCGGCCATGACCCATGGAATTTCACCCCTCAAAATATTGTTCCAAAAATTATTTTCTTGTTGTATTCCTACTAATTCAAGGCTCCTCTACAACTTGGTGTAGTTGTTTTGGAAGATTGAGCATTAGTTTCATCAATTCAACACTTGAGTTAAGTGAAGAAGTTGGAAGGAAAAGGTAAGAATTCATCCCTTTTATTTATGTTATGAAGGTTTGTTTGTGTTGTAGTATATGAAAATGAGTAGAATATATAGAAATATGGAAGTTTACAAAGTGGGTGTGCATGTGTGCATGTGGCCGTGTATATGTGCTATGTGGTGTAGTTGGGATGAGTTGAATTTTATGTTGTATTTTAGTTGTGGTTATTGTGGAATTTGTATTGAAAATGAAAGTTGAATGAAAATTGGATGAAGTTGGAAAATTGCCATGTTGGTCGTGTAGTATATTGGTGATGAATAATGATGGATTTATTTTGTTTAGTATGTTAATTGTGTTGTTGTGATCCTTATAATGTAAAGGAAGGCTAGATGGTTTAATTTGGCATTGAAGTAGATTGTAGAAGATTATGTTGTTTTAGCATGACTTTATGATATTACGGAAATGAAGTTGTTAAAGTGTGGATTATGGTTGTTGGTTATGAATTTGTAAGTAGAAAATGTGTTGTGATGGTTTTGTTGCATATGTAGGAATTTTGAGTGGAATATGGAATTGATGGAATTGTTGAATATTGGATATATGGCTTGAAATACTTTTGGCCCAAGTCGAATGATCTCAAATTAGTAAGTAAATATGAAAATATTGAAGTTAGTTGGGAATGTGAAGTTAAGAATAGAAATTGTTGCATTATGTTGGAAAAAGACTATTTGTATTAGAAATGCGTTTTCGGTTGATTATTGATATTGTTGATATTGTTGTGATTGTTGTTGTTGATATTATGGCCGAGCTAAGTCTCGGGGATGTTGAATTTATAGGGGAAATGCTGCCGAAATTTCGGTAGACAAATATGGATTTAAATTTGAATGCATAAAAGCTTGAAACTTATATTTGGCAACCATGACCAATTGTAGATTTTGAAGCAAACGGGATTTGAGTTTGGGCGAGCGTAAGAAGTGAAAAAGGTATGTAAAGCTATCCATTTTCTCCATTTGGCATGTCCTAGTCATACTAGGCTAAGATCGGGACCTCGGGGATAATCCCGCACTTGGAAATACGAGTTTGATTTTGAGTACTATTCATTCAGCGTATTTGAACTATAATCTTTACATTTGGTTGAAAGAATGCTTAAACCTCCATAACTTCCGCAAATGTATCCGAACCGCTCCGAAACTTTCATAGATGACTTTATGGATCCTAATGTTTGTAATTCATGTCCGCCGCCTCGACTTGACTCTGAGGTGGGCCCGCAAGTCCCGAGAATTCCCTTATTTGGTTTGTTTGTCTCATTTTTGTATGATATGAAAAGGAAACGTTTGCCTATGACTCTAAGGTCCGTTTGAAATGCCCTATAATGTTATTTGAACGTTCTTCACTATGAATGATACTAAATTTTCCGAGAATGACCTATGATGTATTTTTCGAAAAATTGATAACTTAAAAGTCCGCGACTTTTGTATATTAATTCCGATTGACTCGATACTCATTTTGAGCCTTCTGATATTAATGTATATGTATATGAAATTATGTGTCGAGTCCTGGAATTTACTTTTAATATGTATACGGTTTCTGCACTACTCTGCTCGTGCCAATGATTATGACTTCGTTCGCCGGTACCCGGGCCGGTTTGTGATCGTGCGCACTATGATAAATTCGGCAGTATGCTGTGTTATGGTTCCCGAGGCCTCGCCATAGGGCCGGGTTCCGTTTATGGAGTTATGCTGTGATATGGCTTATGATATGTTTGATGATACGATATGTTTGATGATATGATATGTTGTGTTCGGGGTGTACGGAGATTTGAAACCTTCACGAGTATGCTGTGTGTGGCACCAGCGTCGGAGTGGTGACCACGTTCCTGAGCCTTATGCATAATCTCTGTTTGCATTATGTACATATGTCTTCAGTACAGGTTTGGTATATACGTTGATCCGGTATTTTCTCTTTGTACCTTTCACTTCAGTTATGGTTTGGATTTCTGTACTTTATGCTTTACATACTCAGTACATCTTTCGTACTGACCCCCTTTCTTCGGGGGCTGCGTTTCATGCCCGCAGGTACAGAGATTCGTGGTCTGCCAGTGTAGGCTATACATTCTGCTATCAGGGAGTGCTCCTTTTGGTCCGGAGCCCATATGTGGGTACCCATCTCCTGCGATGTTTATGCTTTTGTATATTTGATTATTTGGGGTACGGCGGGGCCCTGTCCCGTCATATGTTTTGTTTTGATTTGTAGAGGCCTGTAGTCATATATGTGGGTCATGGGTCATGTGTGCGTTCGTTTGTTTATGATCTGTGTCTTAATGCGGTCCCGTTTGTTATTACGGCCAAAACGGCCTAATTGTCTGTACATGTGTATGTATCTGGCGATGTATATTCCGCCAATCTATCAGATTTGGATGCGGCCTAAATGGCCCGTACTTTTGTATATGTGTGTATATCTGTTCGGCGATGTGTATTCCGCCGCCCCTTTTGACTATGATATGATAATTTTTGCACGCGCGACCGCTTAAGATAACATTTGCTTTTAATATGTTTGAGATAATTAATGTGAAAGTTTGAGTTAGATAAAAATATAACGAGTTAGTATGTACGTCTGTTTGGGGTGTCCAAGTAGGACATCAGTCGCGGCCCACGGAGCTGGGTCGTGACAAAAGTGGTATCAGAGCCGTTTGTCCTCGGAATGTCTACAGGCCGTGTCTCGTAGAGTCTTGTTTATCGATGTGTCGTGCACCACATCTATAAACAGGAGGCTACAGGACATTTAGGGTGTTACCTTTCTTTGGATCTTAGATCGTGCGATAGAGCCAGCCGTAGGAAACGAATTCCCTCCTACTAACCTTTGATTTCAGCCGAAGAACGGTATCGACAGAAGACAGTGACTGATGATATTGGAAGCTACACAGTACACAGGTAAGTAACGGTATGAAAGGTGTGTATTGGGGAAGTTATTTGAAATATGATTGAAATGTAAAGTTGAAGATCGAAAAGGAAATAAATAGGAAAATGCCACCGGTGCCATTTGAATTATGTATGTAAGGTAAGTCCCGACATATTCATGTTTTACTTGAAATTGTTAGCCCTGTGTGGCTATGCTACGATATGATACGTACGTATATGTGTTGGCCCTGCGAGGCATTGTTGGTATTTCCTGCGTGCAGGTTTTGGGATAGTAAGAAATACGGAGGAACCTCTGCCCAAATTTTTCCAAAATATGAGATGTACGCTCTTAACATGTCTTGAAGGTCGATCCCGATAGAGTAAATCTATTACGTTGGATTAAAAAAAATTTAAGAGATACCCTCCATGTTATTCGTAAGAAGCACCGTTCTTATGTGGGAAATTCTATTTCGAGAAAGTATATATGAGCAAAAGAAATTTGCAATTTAATTAAACGGACCAAAATACGTTCCGACCATACTTTGCTTCAAAAAAGCCTATGTTGAAGGGCAAAAATGTCCAGCAGTTAAGTTTCATCTTATTGGGAAAATACAAAGCATATGACAAGTAGTTGGGAATTAAATGGTTCGCTTACTACTCCTATATGTATAAGGAGGCAATTATGTGAATTAAGTACTAAGAAATTCTGCGATGTTTGTCGGATTTTAGTTTCTTTTACGCTAGTGGTTGGAGAGGGAGCTTTACAAAATATTTTACCAGTTTCCGACGATTGATTGGAGTCGAAATTCGCGGAATAAAAAATTTAAACTTGTGGGTTGTGTAGAATTTGACATATAGACAAAGGTAAGTATTGAGGATTTGGATAAGGGGCGACACAGTAATTATATGGTCAGAAAAGTGAAAGACTCCTCTCTAGATCGGGGTGGGACCCGCTACGAGGACGTTTTGAAAATTGATAAGACCCCGACTTGCCTAAAATTACGTGACAAAGGTCGTGCGGGGCAGTTGATGCGATTATACCGGCCTCAACGCACTTGAATGCATTAAAGTTTTAAGGTTAAGCGTGCTAGGGCCAGAGCAATTCTGGGATGGGTGACCCCCTGGGAAATGTACTAAAATTTTCACAAATATGGATGTGAGAGACAAATAGGAAATTAGGGGTAATTTAAAGAAAATTAGAGTATGTGGAATGGTTAGCAACTTTATAGAGGTCGCGTGAGTTGCGGCGGATTAGATTGGTGAAAAAGAAGAGGAGCAACGCAGCTTTTCAATTTGAGTAAGTTGGAACAAGTGATTGGAAATGTCTTGTAAAAGAAATGACAGAAATATATATATATGTATGTGTAGGACTCCCCTTTTATGACTATGTCGATCGATGGGTGAACCCTAACAGTTAGTGTTGTAATATATGGAAGATATTAAGTGGACAGAATTTATGAGATAAAGTGAAAGGTGTGGGATAGATGTTACGAGATAAACTGATATTGATTTTGTTCCAGGTTGACATTGGAAAATTCTAATACAACGATATTTGGAAAGAAAAGAGAGTAATTGAGTAGAACATAAGGAGATCAGAACGTCAGAAAAGTTGAAAGTAAGGAACGTAATTAAGCAGAGCCTCAAAAGAGCCGACGGGCAAAGCACGAAATTATTTGTAAAAAGGAACTGGAATGTAATAGTACAGGGCAAAAGGAAAACCCATGGTATGGAACGATGAATTATGTGAATATCAAGAAATGAAAATATCGAGAAAGAGGAATGACAGTTAAGGAACGGGTTGAAAGAGGGGATAATTTAGCCGAATTTGTCAACGAGGAAGAATATGATTACTAACAGATAAATTTCTACATTAATTACGTTATTTGAGGACCAGTTATCAGATAAGATTTTGTAATAGGTGATCGAGAGTTTTCATCGCCTCGTGAATTTATTAAAGTCTCGTACGAGGCTAATCGAGTTATAGATTGTAAGGAAAAGACATGGATATGGTAAGTACATCCCCTTAAAAAGGGGGGGAGAACGTATTATGTTAGACTTAAAACGGCATTACAATATCCTTAGGTGTTAAGAAAGTAAATTTACTGACTGGAGGCCCGAGCTTAAATGCATTTACATACCAAGAGAATAAAGGGAAAGAATGAAAGACGCCTTAAGGAACTGCTTCTCGCCAATACGAATTGTGATATGTTTATGTCATGATTTAATCCCCCTATCGGGTAAACGGATGTTGTACCTAAATACGTAGTAATATGTTTGAAAGAATAGTAATAAAGGCAAGGAAATGGCTGCGAGCTAGGTCCCTAAAGAGTAATGGAGAGAGAGTTATCAGACTCAATGAATATTTCGGGTAATAACGATTATCGTAATAAGAATACCAGTGCTTGGTAGTTTGAAAATCTTTGAAGAAAAGAAAGAAGTTTGTTAGATACTAGAGAATAGTCCGTGGACCACTAATCACATGAAACCCGAGGAGATACGCCATGAAATTATGTGGATTATCGGTGTGAAGTGGTGTTCGATCATATTTGTAAAGAATGAGAGAGAAATTACTCCACTCATGAAATTAGTCACGGTGGTTTATGTTTTTGAAAATATGGCGGCATTATTTATATGGAGTCCACGCTGATAATTGTATAGACCATCAGAGTCTCCAGTATATTTTAAGCAAAAAGAAGCTGAATTTGCGATAAGGAACATGGTTTGAATTATTGAAAGGTTATGACGCCGATATTCCGTATCACCCTAGAGAAGCTAAAGTTGTGGCGGACGCACTTAGTCGCAAATCTATGGGCAATTTGACCGGCGTGCAGCCAGAAAGGAGGAATTGATTCGTTAAATCCATCAGTTAGTTAGCCTTAGAGTCTGTTTGGATGGATCTGGAAATATTGGGGGTTTTTGTCCGAGAAGTGTTGAATCATCGATTATGGAAAAAGGTAAAATAGCGTCAGTTCAAGGATGCCATTCCAAAGACGGTGCAAAGTTCGTTGGCCAATATCCAAACTACCAGTAAATCCAAAATCGAGCATCAAAAGCTCGGCGGATTGCTACAGGAAACGAAAATTTTAGTTTGGAAATGAGAAACGATTAACATAGACTTTATTATAGGTTACCGCGCACTCCGCGCAGGTACGATTTTAATTGAATTATTGTCAAAGATTGGCGGAATCAGCCCATATCCTTCGGGATAGAACTACTTATTTGGCTGAGGATTATACCAGATGGTATATTAAAGAAATGATAAGACTTCACGGGATTCCTGTATCTATTATTACTGATAGAAGTGCTCAGCTTACGACTAACCTCTAGGGACCGCCTCAGGAAAGACTGAGAACTCAGGGGAGTTGTAGCACGAGATGTTATCCTCGGTCCGACGGACAGGCCGAGCGTACTATTCAAACACTGAGAAGATATGCCACGGGTCTATGTTATTGACTCAAGGATAGTGGAGGTGATCATTTACCGTTAACTAAATTTGTCTATAATAATAATAGCTATGGTCCCAATATTCAGATGACACCATGTGAATTCGAGACCTTATATGATAGAAAAATATAGATCTCCGATTGGTTGGTTCGATATGGGTAAAGCAAAGTTGATCAGACCAGGTATGGTTCGAGCGAGCGCTTAGTAAGATAAAAGCTCACTCGGGGATGGTTGTTGATCGCTCGAGTCGACGTAAATCATATACAGATAAACGACGTTATCCATCAGAATTCCAGATTGATGACTGGCTATTTCTGAAAGTGTCACTTATGAAGTGTGTGATGAGATTCGGTAAACAGAGTGAACTCAGTCCGCGGTATATCGGACCGTATCAGGTTATTTGGAAGGTAGGCGAGATCGCCTATGAGCTAGACTTACCATCTGATCCGGAGGCAGTACATCCGGTATTCCGTGTATCCACGTTCAGAAAATGTGTTGGTGATCCTCCTGGGATATTTCCAGTAGATGACATTTAAATGACTGAGGAATTGTCTTATGAGAAGCAACCTGTAGCCATTCAGAATTGTCAGATGAGGAGATTGTGTACCAGGGACATACCCTCCGTTAAAGTCTTATGGCGAAACAATAATAGGAAAAGAAACTCCCCCGAAATGCTCGTGAGACCCTATAAGGCTAATTAACATTCGAGGACGAATGTTCTAAAGGGGGGGAGGATGTTATATCCCGTACTTTTGCGTATTTGGGAAATTTGGAAATAATTGTGACTTGTAAGAATAAGGCAATATTTTGATTTTGGTCAATATGTATGTTGTTGTTCTTGAAAAATGTAAACGCGAAATATTGAGGAAGGCCAAGGGCAAAATTGGAATTTTGGAAATTAGTTCCGGAATTTCAAACAAGATTTATAACCAATTGGGCTCAAAAAAAAAAAGAGAAAAATCAAGGCCCAACCCAAAGAGTGGCCGGCCATGGCAAAAAAAAATATAAGAAAAGGATCCAAGCCCAATATAATTTATCCATGTGATAAATTAATAAAAATGGGCAATTATTCATCAAATCCCCTAGAATTTTCAAGACAAGAGAAAGAGAGAAAAACAAAGAAAAACAAGAAGAACAAAGAGAAGGGCCATTCGGCCATGACCCATGAAATTTCACCCCTCAAAATATTGTTCCAAAAATTATTTTCTTGTTGTATTCCTACTAATTCAAGGCTCCTCTACAACTTGGTGTAGTTGTTTTGGAAGATTGAGCATTAGTTTCATCAATTCAACACTTGAGTTAAGTGAAGAAGTTGGAAGGAAAAGGTAAGAATTCATCCCTTTTATTTATGTTATGAAGGTTTGTTTGTGTTGTAGTATATGGAAATGAGTAGAATATATAGAAATATGGAAGTTTGCAAAGTGGGTGTGCATGTGTGCATGTGGCCGTGTATATGTGCTATGTGGTGTAGTTGGGATGAGTTGAATTTTATGTTGTATTTTAGTTGTGGTTATTGTGGAATTTGTATTGAAAATGAAAGTTGAATGAAAATTGGATGAAGTTGGAAAATTGCCATGTTGGCCGTGTAGTATATTGGTGATGAATAATGATGGATTTATTTTGTTTAGTATGTTAATTGTGTTGTTGTGATCCTTATAATGTAAAGGAAGGCTAGATGGTTTAATTTGGCATTGAAGTAGATTGTAGAAGATTATGTTGTTTTAGCATGACTTTATGATATTACGGAAATGAAGTTGTTAAAGTGTGGATTATGGTTGTTAGTTATGAATTTGTAAGTAGAAAATGTGTTGTGATGGTTTTGTTGCATATGTAGGAATTTTGAGTGGAATATGGAATTGATGGAATTGTTGAATATTGGATATATGGCTTGAAATATTTTTGGCCTAAGTCGAATGATCTCAAATTAGTAAGTAAATATGAAAATATTGAAGTTAGTTGGGAATGTGAAGTTAAGAATAGAAATTGTTGCATTATGTTGGAAAAAGACTATTTGTATTAGAAATGCGTTTTCGGTTGATTATTGATATTGTTGATATTGTTGTGGTTGTTGTTGTTGATATTATGGCCGAGCTAAGTCTCGGGGATGTTGAATTTATAGGGGAAATGCTGCCGAAATTTCGGTAGACAAATATGGATTTAAATTTTAATGCATAAAAGCTTGAAACTTATATTTGGCAACCATGACCAATTGTAGATTTTGAAGCAAACGGGATTTGAGTTTGGGCGAGCGTAAGAAGTGAAAAAGGTATGTAAAGCTATCCATTTTCTCCATTTGGCATGTCCTAGTCATACTAGGCTAAGATTGGGACCTCGGGGATAATCCCGCACTTGGAAATCTAAGTTTGATTTTGAGTACTATTCATTCAGCGCATTTGAACTATAATCTTTACATTTGGTTGAAAGAATGCTTAAACCTCCATAACTTCCGCAAAATGTATCCGAACCGCTCCGAAACTTTCATAGATGACTTTATGGATCCTAATGTTTGTAATTCATGTCCGCCGCCTCGACTTGACCTGAGGTGGGCCCGCAAGTCCCGAGAATTTCCTTATTTGGTTTGTTTGTCTCATTTTTGTATGATATGAAAAGGAAACGTTTGCCTATGACTCTAAGGTCCGTTTGAAATGCCCTATAATGTTATTTGAACGTTCTTCACTATGAATGATACTAAATTTTCCGAGAATGACCTATGATGTATTTTTTGAAAAATTGATAACTTAAAAGTCCGCGACTTTTGTATATTAATTCCGATTGACTCGATACTCATTTTGAGCCTTCGATACTAATGTATATGTATATGAAATTATGTGTCGAGTCATAAATTTACTTTTAATATGCATACGGTTTCTGCACTACTCTGCTCGTGCCAATGATTATGACTTCGTTCGCCGGTACCCGGGCCGGTTTGTGATCGTGCGCACTATGATAAATTCGGCAGTATGCTGTGTTATGGTTCCCGAGGCCTCGCCATAGGGCCGGGTTCCATTTATGGAGTTATGCTGTGATATGGCTTATGATATGTTTGATGATACGATATGTTTGATGATATGATATGTTGTGTTCGGGGTGTACGGAGATTTGAAACCTTCTGGAGTATGCTGTGTGTAGCACCAGCGTCGGAGTGGTGACCACGTTCCTGAGCCTTATGCATAATCTCTGTTTGCATTATGTACATATGTCTTCGCATGTGTTTATATATACATTGATCCGTATTTTCTCTTTGTACCTTTCACTTCGCTTATGGTTTGGATTTCATACTTTATGCTTTACATACTCGACATCTTTCGTCTCGACCCCCTTTCTTCGGGGTCGCGCGTTTCATGCCCGCAGTACGAGATTCGTGAGTCCGCCGGTGTAGGCTACACATTCTCGCTATCGGGGAGTTCTCCTTTTGGTCCGAGCCCATATGTTGGTACCCATCTCCTATATGTTTATGCTTTTGTATATTTGATTATTTGGGGTACGGTGGGGCCCCCGTCCCGTCATATGTTTTGTTTTGATTTGTAGAGGCACGTAGTCATATATGTGGGTCATGGGTCATGTGTGCGTTCGTTTGTTTATGATCCGTGTCTTAATGCGGTCCCGTTTGTTATTTCGGCCAAAACGGCCTAATTGTCTGTACATGTGTATGTATCTGGCGATGTATATTCCGCCAATCTATCAGATTTGGATGCGGCCTAAATGGCCCATACTTTTGTATATGTGTGTATATCTGTTCGGCGATGTGTATTCCGCCGCCCCTTTTGACTATGATATGACAATTTTTGCACGCGCGACCGCTTAAGGTAACATTTGCTTTTAATCTGTTTGAGATAATTAATGTGAAAGTTTGAGTTAGATAAAAATATAACGAGTTAGTATGTACGTTTTTTTGGGGTGTCCAAGTAGGACATCAGTCGCGGCCCACGGAGCTGGGTCGTGACATAAAGGGGGAAAGCGGGTGCGAGAAATGCAGGTGCCAGATAGAGACAATCAACGCTACAAAATATTGGATACGGATACTCGGGCTACAGGTAGGATTCCTTGCCGAGACAAGTTAGTAAGATCCAAAAGCTAGAAAAAGGGGTAGAAGCTAGGATGGTAATTGAGATAGTGCTGAGAATTAATTGTAGAGATCTTGAATGATATGACATCGGAAAGTGGAGGCTTAAAGGAGAATACGACAAGAGAGCGATAACGAGTAACTTACCGAGGCATTGTGAAAGGTAACACTGCGGTGCTAGATTAGAGGCTAAGATGTGGGCAATAGGGTTGTTCGTTAATGGTATCGCGACCTAAGAGTGGTAAGGGAGAAAAAATAGAAAACCTCCTATAACAGGAAATGAGAGCATCAAAGGAGTGAATAAAGGAAAGGAAAAGAGTAGGACAGGATAGGCTACAAGCGAATGTTAGGACGGAAGGAAGATGTGGGGCAGAGTGAACCAGGAGAAAGGAAGATCGTGACTGAGAATGAGTGTACTCTATACCAAGGGTACAAGAATAGTTATGCAACCTACGAATATTTGTATGTTAAGAATGAGACCAAGCCAATATCTAATGAGAAGAAAAGTTTGGATTCAGTAATAACAATATGGTGATCATATTCTGGGTGCATTAAGGAAAGATGTAAAAAAGGTTTGAGCTAAACTACTGAGATAGAGGTAGTACTGAGGACAAACAGGACATGGCTATGGTTGAACCAAAGATCTATTCCGGTACCGGTTGTAAGAGCAAAGAGGTGGAGACAAAGTAAAACATAAGGATTAGTAAAGCCACGCTAAGGTATTTTTGGGCTAACTTGAGCACTTCGCATATTTTTGTAAAGATTGCAACATAATGTGTGACCGGAAGGTTGCGGGCAAGATCTGAGCAAAGGAATGGTAGCAGAGTTCGAATTAAAGATAAAGGAATGATACGAGACAATGTGCCTGCAGTGATACAAGCCGAGTAAAGAAGGATTATAAGATGATTTAAGCAAGATGGTCAAGCTAGTACTAAAAGAGGGTGAATTTATACGTCAATTTTTTTAATTATATTAGTCCGATGATAGTTAAAGCGAGGACGGCTATTAGCAACTCGGAGACGACAGAAACCATATGACGACAATTGGTGTCGACACTTAGAATCTCAGATTGGCGAGTGAGTATGCTTAAAGATATCACCCACGAAAGGTGTAATAAGATTCGACAAGGAGGGGAAGTTTAACTCGAGATATATATTGGACCTTATTACAATGTTCGCAAGGTAAGGAGGTTGCGTACTAAAAACGTGGCTTTGGTTAAGATGTTGTGGCGAAATAATAACAGGAAGGAGATGACTTGAGAAGCTGAAGAGAAAATGAAGGAGAAATGTAATCAGTAGATGGGAGTGCATACTATAGTAATAAAGGAAACCCCCTCCCCCCCCCCTCGAGATCCTTATGAGACTTTATGAGATTATTTGAACATTCGAGGACGAATGTGCTAAAGGGGGGAAGGATATTATATCCCGTATTTCGTACATCGGGACAATCCGAGTTAACCATGATAAGTTAAGGACAAGACTATTCCGGAGGCGAAGTAGAGAGACTTTTAACTACGACTTTGTTTTAAGACATAAGTTGCTTATGATTTTAATGGCATAGAATATTAAGGAAAAATTTGGGGTTAAAAGTGAATATTGGAAAGTTAAAATCCATGAAATAAAAATGGCCAAGTGGCCGGCCACATGGGTGTGGGCCATGGGCCATGGGCCACATGGATGTTTTATATATGTGATTAGAAGATGACTAATTAAATCATCTTCATCATTCTCACCCTTAGAAAATTCAAGAAACTTGGAGAAAACCAAAGGAGCCATATTCGGCCAAGGCAAGCTAAAATGGAAGACCATGAATAGTGATCACAAAAATTATTTTCTTTTAGCGAGTTCCAACCAATTGGAAGGTCCTTATTAACGTGCTTAAAAATTGACAATCATGTTGTTGCTTCATAATTTAAACTCACGTTGACGGTATTATATTTCGTATTTTTGTACATCGGATTATTCGCAAGAGGGGGGCCCACACATTGAGATTTTTTTGGGACATACGAAAATTTATATGAATCACACATGTGAATTTAAACATAACTCAAGAAGGACCCTTGAGCCAAATCAAAGTGGAAGTCCTCCAAACAAATATTTTTAAGTAACGTTTTCGGGTGATCTGAATTCGAGGGGCAGAAACGGTATTATGAGTTTGGAATTTGGAAAAACACCAAAGATAGAAATTGTAGATAATTGAATTATCTTTCCAACCATAGGTCGTAGCCCCACAAGTGACATCGGGATAAGGATATATGGACGTTTTAAGACGGAAAGGTCAGTGGGCTAGGCCCAAACCGGGCCCAATCGGGTTAGGCCCATGACCCATGCCTATTTAAGTGAAATTTCAGCCCTTGCCTCTCATTTTTCAGACCAAGAACACCAGAAAATTCTGGAAAGAGAGAGAGAAGAGCCTTGGAGAGAAGAAAAACCAATTTTGACCAAAATCCGAGCCCCGAAGCCCATGAAGAGAAAAGTGTTGTACGCTGCGTTGTCTTCAATTTGAGCTAAAAATCAACCAAGGAGAAGAGTGATAACGTGGGGGCTGCATGCTTAAGGTATGAATACGGTTCCTTTTCATTATTAAAGAGTTTATTTAGAATTTTAACGGATTAGCACGGAGGGAATAGTCTGATAAATTCGTGTGTTGGTGTTGTGAATTATGGAAGGAGAGTTGAAGAGAATTTTGGGTGAAAATAAATGTATTTACCTTGTAAAATGTGAAGGCTGTTGTTATTGATGTTGTTCATATGAATTTCGACCCCTTTACGGAAATAAAATTATTAAATAGTTATATCGCAAATTTGGTTGGTTGAGAAATTTAGAAAACAAAGTGCGCGGGCTGTTTTATGGCATACGTCGGTATTGAAAATGATGTTAATACTATTGGTATTGTTGTTGGTGTGGTTGGTTACTTGAATTGAGAATTCGGGCTAGGCATATAAACGGGGGAAATCTTTTAAATTTACGTAGACAAATGCTAACTTAGGATTGAATTCCTAAGTGCCTATAGCTAATGTTTGGTATTTATTGACGTATTGTAGATCTTGGGAGCCCGAGACTTGAGTTTGGATTAGCTTAGGAAGCGGACGAGGTATGTGAAGCTTACCCTTTTTTTCTTTTGGCATGTCTTAGTGTAAGTAAGCTATGATACGATCCTCGGGGTAAATCTACTCTTATGATCCGAGCATGTTTACGATTCTTATCCACCTCTTAGTGTTAGCATTCATAATGTGGTAGAACTATGGTCTTTATGTCTTTGTATGATTGAATTCAAATGTGGTACAAAGAGTTTTGCTCCAAAAAGGATTTTTATGTTAAAAATGTCCGTAACTTTCATAGACAGAACCGGATTGCTTTGAAACGTTCGTAGAAAGTTCTATAACGTATAATGACTTTAACTTTCATGGGCGGGCCCGGATTGGTTTGATGCATATCCGTGGTCCCCGAGATTTTTCCTTTGTTTAGTCTTGACGACTTTTTGAAAGACTTAATATGATTACCGTTTTGACTCTCGAGCGTCGACTACTTACTTATCCATTGAGTCTGTAATGATGATTTATGTGCATATGGTTTCTCACTACTCTGCTCGTGCATGCCTCAATGCATCTTTCACCGAGTCCCGGGCCGGGTATGTATTCGTGCACAGTTTCACTGCATTGTTCACCGAGTCCCTCACTAGAGGGCCGGGTACGGTATATATATATGATGACATGATGATATGGGGATGGTGGCCAGGATGACATATGATGATTCTATTCACCGAGTCCCTCACTAGAGGGTCGGGTACGGTATATATATATATATATATGATGACATGATGACATGATGATGTTATTTACCGAGTCCCTCACTAGAGGGCCGGGACACGCTATATGTACATGTATATGTTGATTTTACTTACCGAGTCCCTCACTAGAGGGCCGGGACACGCTATGCACGCATATGTACATGATGATTATTTGTTTATGTTTCAGAGTCAAGCCTTACGATTTTCTGTACTCCTTATTCAGTATGATCCTGTTTACTGTATTTCATGCTTTACATGCTCAGTACATGTTCCGTACTGACCCCTTTCTTCGGGGGCTGCGTTTCATGTCACGCAGGTGTACACAGACGAGTAGGAGATGTTCCAGCTGGATTGGCGAGCTCCATTTCCTCCGAAGTGCTGCCGAGTCAGAGTATTTATGTTATGACAGCTTGTTTATGTTAGAGACTTTGCAGACAGAGTCACGTGTATGATATGTCAGTTTTGTAAGCGGCTCTATAAGTTGATGTATCATTATGCATTACATTACAGATTTCATATGATCATAGATTTTATTTGATTTAAAAAAAGACGAAAAGCATGTTGTTCTTTGAAAGGTTTTCATTTTGTGCTCATGTCATGATTTAAGGGCCCAGTATGATTATGAGTTTCACGATAGTCAGCGGGTTCGCTCGGCCCCACATAAGGGTCGGGTGCCCATTATGCCCTATCGGGTTAGGGTGTGACATCATATCACAGCCTCACAGGGCTCCCAATATCAACAACAGTATGATAATGATGAACATACCTCGTATGCCCAACTCGAACTGCACCTGTTACACTTTCTTGTTTACTTTCCCTTTTAAGCTTCAGCTTGTATTTCACAATATCTTACCCGATATGTATCTTTCATACCTTTGCTTACCTGCGTGCTTTGTAACTTCCAATATCGCTAGTCACCTTCTTCTGTCGCTGCCATTCTTCTGCTGAAATCAAAGGTTAGTGCTAGATATCTCATTTCCTATGACTTGGCTCTATGGCACGATCTCAGATGTGAAAGAAGAGTAACCATCCTAGATGCCCCGTAGCCTCCTGTTTATAAATGTGGCGCGCTTCACACCATAAACAAGACTCTACTGGACACGACTTTGCAGACAACCCCTAGGACGAACTGCTCTGATACCAATTTGTCATACCCTAATTTTCGATAGGGCATGATGGGCACCCGACCCTTACTTAGGGCCGAGCGAACCCGCTGACTCTCGTTAATACTCATAATCATGCTGGGCCCTCAGATCATGATAGAATGCATAAGGAAAGCTTTTCAAATAACAACATACTTTTCGTCTTTTTCAAATCAAATAAAATCTGTAATCATAACAAATCTGTAACATAATGCATAGTGATACACCGGCTTACATAGCCGCTTACAAAACTAACACCTTATATACACGACACTGTCTGCAAAGTCTCTAACATAACTCCAGATACCATAACAAAAGCACTCTGACTCGGCAGCACTCCGGGAGGAATGGAGCTCGCCAATCCAGCTGGAACATCTTCTATTAACATTCTCTACTCATCTGTACACGTGCGTGGCATGAAACGCAGCCCCCGAATAAAGGGGGTCAGTACGGAATATGTACTGAGCATGTAAAGCATGGAATACAGAAAACGAGGTCATAACTGAAGTAAGGAGTACAGAAAGTAAGCATAATAACTAGAATACCAAAGTGCTTGCATCTGACATACAAATCATACATAAGGGGTACAGAAGACAAATATAATAATCAGAATGCCAAAATGCTTACTCCTGAAATACAAATCATGCATATCAATGTCATGTCTCATATCCGGCCCGTAATGGGACTGAGTGACATAAGTAATCATCATATACATATGCATATATAACGTGTCCCGGCCCTCCCATAAGGGACTCGGTAAATAAGGTCATATAATCATCATGCATAGCCATCATATCATCATATACATATATACCGTACCCGGCCCTCTAGTGAGGGACTCGGTGAATAGAATCATCATATCATCATGTCATATATCACATGCGGTCCGTAAAGGGACCCGGCGAACAGAACGTGATCGCCACTCCATCTTTGGCGCCACAACACATCATACTTCGGAACATTGTATACCTCCGAACACATCATACTCCGTATCACATCATACTTCGTAACACATCATACTTCGTATCACATCATACTTCGTAACACATCATACTTCGTATCACATCATACTTCGTAATACACATCATACTTCGTACACATCATACTTCGATGGCATAGTGCGCACGATAACATAACCGGCTCGGGACTCCGGTGAAAGAGGTAATAACGAATGCACGAGCAGAATCGTGAGAAACTATATGCAATTTAAAACATTCACAAAGACTTAATAGAGTAATCAGAACGAACTATCATTTACAAACCAGACAATAGCCAAATCAAGTTTCTTCCGAATGTCACTCGGGTACATATCAAATAGACCTTTAGAAATCATAGTTACGTATCAAAATCATATGTATAAAAATCCTCATTTTCGTACTCACCAGATAAGTAAGTAATCATACTCGGGGGTCGGGATGATACCCATATTATGTTCTTTCAAAAAGTCGTTAGGACTATACAAAGAAAGTCTCGGGGCCTACGGATATGCATCATACCAATCTGGGCCCGCCCACGAAAGTTAGAGATATTATACGTTATAGAATCACTTACGAGCGTATCAAAGCAATCCCGTTCGTCTATGAAAGTTACGGACGTTTTTAGACATAAGATCCTTTAGGAACAAAACCGTTTATACAACATTTCAAATCTAATCATATCAAAGACATAAGGACCATATTTCTACTAAATTAAGAATACCAATATCCAGAGATGAATAAGAATCGTAGGCACGCTCGGATCATAAGAATAGAATTACCCCGAGGATCGTGTCATAGCTTACTTACACTAAGACATGCCAAAAGAAAGGAAGGGATAACTTTACATACCTTGTCCGCTTCCTACGCTAATCAGAATTTATGTCTCGACTTCTCAAAATCTACAACAATGTCATTGGACATCAAATATTAGTCGTAAGCACTGAAGGATTCAATTCCAAGCCATCATTTTATCTACAAAATTGGGCGATTTCCCCTATAAATTCAAAGAACCCCGAGAATTCAACTCGCCAAATCTTCAACAACAATACCAACAACCATATAAACAACATCAATAATTAATTCAAAACGCGTTCTAACATTAGTAACTCTTTTCTATATAATTCGACGATATTTCATTTTCATTCAAATCAACCGCATACGATCAAACCAACATCAATATTCACACGTTCAAGTACTAATCCAAACCATTTAAACAAGATTCAAGAACACTTCGGACAATCCGCAAAATATTCAAAACAACTCAACCATTATACTACCTTACCCGAAACTTCCCAATTCCAATAGGAACAACAACAATACATTTCTTTCTTTCAAATTCATCAACTACACCAACAATCCACACTCTAACAACATCATCTTCATAAATACAAGAAATTACATTTAATTCACATTAGCTTTCAAAACAGCCCACACGATTGTAACCTCAATTTGAGCCATTTAACTTTCCTTTGCATCATTGAATCCACAACACAACAATCCAAAACACTAAATAAAACTTGTTCATCATTCCTACATAGCATCATATACTCATGGACAAACCTCAACATACCAACTTTCATGAATTTCATTCATTTCTACATACTACAACATATACAAATCATCTATGAAAACATGTAAACAAGATTAAATCTCACCTTCTCCATTCAACTTCTTCACTCGGCTAGAGTTGAGAATCGCAAGAACGAATGCTTTGCTTGCTTCAACAACCACTCCATGTTGTAGAGGACCTTCCAATTAGTAGAAAAGCTAGAAGAAAATAATTTTTCTTGATCAATTCCCATGGCACCATTTTTACTCACCATGGCCGAATGGCCTCTCCTTTGGTTCTCCAAGTTTCTTGAATTTTCTAAAGTGGTGAAGATGGAGAATATGACTTAATTTGTCATCTTTTATCACATACAAGTTGCATCCAAGTGGCCCGTGGCCCATGGCCCACACCCCACACATGGCCACATATGGCCATTTTCATGAAATATTAAGTTTCCAAAATTTCACTTTTAACCCCAAATTTTTCTTAATATTTCCATCCAACAAAATTCATAAGCATCTTGTGCATTACACAAAATAAAAAAAATAGCTTTGCCCATAATTCGTCACAACTAACTTAAAATATTCCAACGCACAAAATACGGGATATAACAAGTAGGAACAAAGGAAATGCTGCGAGAATTATATTAACGCAAATCTTCATTCAATATATGCAACATATGCATGATATATCAACATATTCCTAGCTAATGGAGGTGTGTAATCGTTTATCGTAGGCCTAGGCGTTGATTAGACTACGACTAAGGATTTGTTAGCAAGCCACTATATAATATACGAGGTATGTAAAGCTATCCCTTCTTTCTTTTTGGCATGAATTACATAAAACGAGCGGACGATGAACGTACATAATTCTAGCGAATTCTAGTTCTCAATGGGTACTTGACATGATAGTTGTCTTGATTCTCCAAAGGTTGGTTCATTCGATTATTCTATTGAGTGTCGTATGATGGTTTAGTTTGCATATGGTTGCTCATGATATTCTAATCGTGCATAGCGTTATTACATCATTTCACCGAGTCCCGAGCCGGGTATGTATTCGTGCATAGTTTTATTGCATTATTCAACGAGTCCCTCACTAGAGAGACGGTACGATATATATATATATATATATATATGATTATTTCACGAGACCTTCGTAGGGTCGGGTACGGTATATATGTGTATGACTTCATTCGACCGAGTCCCACAATGGGCCGGTATGGTATATTATATAGATATGCATGATTTCATCTCGTAAGGCACGTGCATTGGTATCTTTGATTATCGGGACTTGCCTCGTTATCTTTTATTCGGTCATGATCTTCTTTATTGTATTTCATACTTTATATACTCAAGACATTTCTGCATCGAATTTCTTCGGCCGCGTTTCGTGCCCAGGTACATATTTGCTCGTTTTTTCTTTGATCCTCCGGCTAGGTCTTCCTTTCCTGTTCGGAGAGCTCCATTGTTCGAGCCTAAGTTATTTTGGTGCGTATCCTTTGATATAGACTTGTTCATATCCAGGGCACGCCGGGTCCCCGTCCCGTTACATTTCACTATTATACTCTTGGGAGGTCCGTAGACATATGTGAGTTGTATATAGGTTTTGGTCACTATATCGATATGGTTCGTCTTGGATATTCTCGTATATATAGTGGCAGCCTTGTCGGCTTGCATATTGTGTTATATTTTGGTTAGTCGTGCTCCTCAGAGACAGTTCATTATGATATATGGTGTTATGAGTCTATAACTTGCTTTTACAAATTTCCATTTTGTCCTTAGTTTCGATCCGACTATATCTAGTGTGTTCGTATACGAGTGTCCAGCTTTCGGCACTAGTCATGTCTCATTCGGTTGAGTCGTGCCATTTTACTTTCCCTTTCCTTGTAGAATAGGAATTTTACTTTCCTTGTTTTTAGCTATTTCCTTTCTAGAGTAGAATAGTGGAGTTATGGTCATCAAAGAAGAGACCCTAGGCCTATATAAAGGTTCTTATTCTTTGTTAACACTATTCACGTTTTTAGCATAAACCTAAATTTTTGCAATAGAGTTATTCTCTCTATTTCTTGTTCTTTATCCTTGTTTTTGGTTCCAAGCAAGGTGGTGATAGTCTTTACCTTGTTTTCATTTGCGTGTGTGGTGTTTCTTTATCACATTAATTGATTTCAAGTGGTGACTTAGGAACTTTATTTGTTCTTGATCATTCAAGAACGTTTCTTGATTAAAATTGCCCTAGTTCATACCCGAACCTTAATTTTCTTTCCATCGTTTTGCCCTCAATACTTACTTGATTTAACCATTCAATAGTTATTTTTATAGTTCAAATCGTCATCTTTCACATAGTTTTTGAATCCAATTTAATCCTACGCCTACAACTTGAGATACAGTACCGTTTCTTGAATCGCCCACCAAACCGCTTCAAGAACAAGATCTTTTCGGTCGATTGTTCTTTGTTAACTCGAAGAATCACATCATGATCACTATCACCTTTCACGACCAACTTATATGGCCGTATAATATTATACGGTCCATATAATATGTCCGTATTCGAAGGACGAAATGAACGTAATGTCTCCAAGTCGACTCCTATTTCACGACAAGGTTTCACGGACCGTATAAAATTGTACGGTCCGTATAATACGTTCGTATTTGAAGGACCAAATTATAATAGAAACTCTCCAAACCAGCTCCTATTCCACTACCAAGTTTCACGGGTCGTATAAAATTGCACGATCCGTATAATACGGTCGTATTCTACGGATCAAATGTAACAGAAACTCTCAAAATCATGTCCAATTTCACGACCAAGTTTCACGGGCCGTATAAGATTATACGGTCCCGTATAACTTGATAACATAACAATGACTTCGTGAAATTCGACCGTACCTCATTAGCTCGGAATTGTGCTAGATTTTCTGAATTTGCCGACTTCTTGGGACCCACTCAACCTTGTATTTACCCTTTTTGGCTAGAAAATAACTTTTCAACTTTTGACTTGGATTCCTTGGATCTAACTTTCCTTTTTATCTTCTTCTTCTTCACCAAGAACAAAGATGAACAATGAAAAACACTCACAAACCCAATGTGGTCCAAATCAACTCATTTTTGCCCCAATTTTCCAGATCTAAGCTCCTATCACTTAGACAACAAAGCCCAATACGAATCAAAGCTCAATATCACCAAAATCAACTAATCCCACTTTGAGTTCTTCAAGCTTTGATGAACCTCTAATGGTGGAAACTTCAAATCTTACCCAAATGGCTTCAATTATCGTTTCTAGAATGTTTTCCACCACAACAAACTCAAATCTATCTTTAAAAACACTCAAATCAAACAACAAAAATGATTTTCGAATTTTTTGGATTTTTGGATTTTTTTTTGTGATTTTCATATTTTGAGCCTAGGATTAGAAATTGTAGGAACAATCTCTTGGCCTATGCCTCCGATACCAAATGAAACGAATGGAATCGTTAACCAATTCAATACAAATGCAAAATTTAAAAGATACAAAGAAAAGGAGATGATAAAAGAGGATAAAAAGCAAGACCCAATTAGGTGAATATATGGGCAACCTTGAATATATCAAATCTAACACCTCCCGATCTAATTAAATCCCAAAAGAACCTATACTATTTGAAATCAAGGCAAGAGTGATTCAAATGAATCACAAATGAACAACTCTTCATGAAATCAATGGAATTAAAGGTTCAAAGACCAACAATGGATTCCACCATCATATTTGTTAAAATAGCCTTAGAATCTACTGTGATCTATCACTCAAAATATGAGTATCTATCAAATATTCATCATCAAAAATCTAAGTAATGAAATGAAAGACAAGCTATATATACAAGCTAAGTAAAGAAGACTAATAGGCAATTACAATGCTATCCTTAATCAAGTAAGGGCCTTGTTTGGCTAGTCTTCTTGGGTAGTCTTGATTCGAAAATTGGCATTTCTGCACAACACGCCCTCCGCTTTTTATAGATGGCCCTCACTAATCAATCTTGCATGCATGGCCTTCTTGCAAGCATAACCTTCTGCACAAATAGCCAACTCTCGACCTTGTCCAAGTTTGCATATGACGATTTTTAGAAAATGTCCCTATTTGCACGTTTGGCCATTTACAGCATTTGGTCGTCTTCTGATAGCTTCTTCTTCAAGCCTCGCCACCACCTCACACATCATAGGCCTCGTTGTGGGCCTTGTATGGGCCTCCAAAGGCCTTCAACGCCATCCTTATCATCCATGCCGCTTGTAGAGCTTGAAGTTCCATATCTTGGTCTTGGATGTAAATGAAATAGAGGTGTGCCAAGTAGGGATCATATCGCTCGTTCAATTCGATCCTTGGATACGGACGTTTATACGAACTATATAATATTACACGGCCCATGAAAATGGTCGTGGAAGGTGATATTGGACGTGAAGGTGATTGTATAACACCATATTCTACAACAATTCTAAGGTGATCGTTTCTTGATTCCACTTCGATTTCTTTCACTTCTAGTCCATTCAATTTCAAATTTTCTTGGGAGTGCTTGTTTGAATTGGTGCTTGTTGAATTGTGTCCCTAATCCTTTGGCAGAAGCAAAAAAAAAAAAAAAAAAGGAAACGGTATAGAATTTTAAATTTTTAGTTGTTTCAAATTGATACCTTAGATCAATTAGGACTTAACGGTCGCGTTTTCGAGTTATCACATACCGGGCCCGAAATTTCATTTATTTTCCGATTTTAAGATTCCACTTTCAGTTCTGTACCAGTAGCCATTTAGTAGTTTTTCCTGTTTTGTGTTTACTAGTTCTGTGTCCGCATTTCTTTCATGCTAATTTCTTTCAAGTCAAGCCTTCATTTTATTTTTAAACTTTTTAGTTTCGTCCGTTTGTTTTGAGTCGCCCGTCATTACTAAACAAGAATCCATTCTACTAAAAAGGATAAGCAACGTGTGTTTGGTTGGACGACGACTCCCAACCGAAAGAGCACGGAGTAGGAAAGGGTTTGAGAGTTCAATACGGTGACGTGAGGTTTTCCTCTCGTCATTTGCTATTTTGCAGTTTAAATGGGGTTAAAATACGCAAGAATTCCCTAACATATAGGGAATGGAAGAATTGATTCCCCAAAGGATAGCGGCGATGGCCCAAACTAAAACTAAGATAGATGTTAGGGATGGGAAAATTTGATGGTATGGAGAACGGGGGGAGTTTTGAGAAAGTTCAAATGGGGGGTTGAGTGAATGGGCACTCCCCATTCTGGAATAAAGGTGATGGGAAAAAACACAAGATACCCTCCCCCATTCGGACAAGCACCCTTGTTTACACCTAACCATCTCCCCAAAGAGCTCCCCCCAAAAAATTTAATAGTTTTTTGTCCCTTTGGGACAATCCGAGATAACCATATAAGTTAAAGGACTTTTCCCGGGATGAGGTAGGATTTTTTGACCTTCGTTTTTGTGTTAAGGCATAAGTTGCTTCGAATTTTTTGGCATGGAATATTAAGAAAAATTTGGGGTTAAAAATTTAAATTTTGGAAAGTTGGCATTTCTGAAATAATGGCCGTTGGCCGGGGGGTGGGGGACCACCCTGGCTTGGTTTAAATTTTTAATTCATCCAAGCTACGCAGGGGCCATGGACACATGGATGTGACTTTGGTATATGAGTATATTGGATGACTTATTAATCACATTCTTCATACTTTCAAACCTTAGAAAATTCAAGAAATTTGAGAAAAGGTGTTAGTAGGCCATTCTACTACGGAACCGAGAATTTGAGCCCCAAATCTTGATTCAAAATATTTTCTTCTAGCAAAGCATAAACTCAATTAGAAGGTCCTTATTAACGTGCTTAAAAATTGACAATCATGTTGTTGCTTCATAATTTGAACTCACGTTGACGTATTATATTTCGATTTTGTACGATTATTCGCAAGCTGAAAGGGCCCACACATTGAGATTTTTTTGGGACATGCGACAATTTATATGAATCACATATGTGAAGTTAAACATAACTCAAGAAGGACCAGACCTTGAGCCAAATCAAAGTGGAAGTCCTCCAAGCAAATATTTTTAAGTAACGTTTTCAGTGATCCGACTTCGAGGGGCGTTAAACGCGTATTATAAGTTTAGAATTTGGAAAATACTAAAGATAGAAGGAGATAATTGAATTAGCTTTCCCACCATGGTCGTCACCCACGGGGGACGTCGGGATTAGGAGATATGGACGTTTTAAGGCGGAAAAGGGCTGGCTAGGCCAAAAGGGGACGGGTTAGGCCCGACCCTCCTATTTAAATGAAATTTCAGCCCTTTCCCCTCATTTTTCAGACCAAGAACAAAAAATTCGGAAAGAAAAAAAGAGCCTTGGGAGAAGAAAACCCTTTTTTACCAAAATGAGCCCCCAATTAAGCCCAAAAGAAAAGTGTTGTCGGCGTTGTCTTATTTTAGCTAAAAATCAACCGGAAAGAGGGCAAAATGGGGGTGCATGTTAAGGTATGAATACGGTTTCTTTTCATTGTTTAAAGAATTTATTTAAATTTTAACGGGTTAGCACAAGGGAAAATCGATAAATTGTTTTTTGTGTTGTAAATTATGGAAGGAGATTTGAAGAGAATTTTTGGGTAAAATAAATGTATTTACCTTGTAAAATGTGAAGGCCGTTGTTATTCATATTGTTCATATGAATTTCAACTCTTTATTTTAAATAAAATTATTAAATAGTTATATCGCAAATTTGGTTGGTTGAGGAAATTTAGAAAACAAGAAGTGGCTGCTTTATGACATACATCGGTATTGAAAATGATGTTAATACTATTGGTACGGTTGTTATCGAATCGAGAATTCGTGCCAGTATATAAACAGGAAATGCTTCAAATTTCGTAAGTAAATGCTAACTGTGGATTGAATTCCTGGCGTCTATAGATAATGTTTGATAGTTATTGACGTATTGTAGATCTTGGTGTCACACCCCAATCTTACTAGGGCGTGATGGGCACCCGACCATTCGAGCCGAGCGAACCCTCCGACCTTTATTACCCACATACCTTTTTTTTTCAAATTCTACTTCAAGTATACATAATGAGATTGCTGAAATATTCTTTTGTTACTTATAAAACGAATAAAATATGTAACTGTACAAAACTTGTATCATAAAACAAACTGACTCCCGAACCCACGACTATGTCTGCAAAGTCTCTAACTTCGAACAAGACATCATAGCATAGCACGCTGACTCGGCGACACCTGTAATGAAACGGAGTTTGCCAACTTCGTTGGAACATCATCTCGCTTCTCGCTTCTATCTCCGTCTGGGTGTACCGCGCGCATGAAACGCAACCCCCGAAGAAAGGGTCTTTCAGACAGCAATGTACCGAGTATGTAAGGCATGAACAAGAACATGGTATGAAAAGTAAAGCATGTCATGTAAAAAAGAGTATACTGTACATATGGAACATGTCATGTATGAAGCTGTAACCTGTACATGTGGAACATATCATACAAATTGTGACCGATACATGTGTGTGCCTCTTAAGGCGGAATCATGCATGCTTACCGTTACCTTTACATATGTACGTAATGCATCGAGTCACATGATCTCATAACTGATCAATCGCGTAATATCATTAGCCCGCGTCCGGCCTCCCGCGTCCGGGTAATAATCTCTTGCGGGCGCCACTAGTGGGGGTCGTGCCAATAGGGCCCGGTAATTATATGTGGACCACTACGCCTATCGTGGTGGCGGTGGTGCCCGCCCCTACAGGCCGGTGTAGCATCCATCGTCTAAGCATGCATTGGAGCCCAATCAAAAGCTATACTTTTATCGGAGTGACGTAAGGTCGGGAACCTCCGATTGCATTATGGAGTAATCGTGATCGTCATGTCTCACCTTGAAGGAACTAGTGTTATAAGGCGAGACTAACAAACAAGGATAACATCACGGGAAAACATAAAACAGATCATAACATATCATTTCACATACTTTGAAACCTTTAAAATAGTCATTATCCAAAAATAGCTTAACTTTTCATATCGTCGTATTCATGGTAAAGACATATCCTCGGCATGTTCATCATAGACGTTTCTTCATATCGGCATCATCATTGTCATCATAAAACCATAGTCGTCGTTTTAGTCATAAAAACTATCAAAACGCAAAACTTGGATTTTGGAGAAAATGAATATTTTTGAAAACATTTATAAACTTTTAAGAAGAAAAGTCATGCTTTAGAATAATAATTTCTAACTTTTGAAAATAAAGACGTTCTGGGAGCATTTACAAGATTACACCATATGATTCATGCCATAAAAATAAAGAGCTTAGCCTTAACATACCTGCGCCGCACCTCAGTAGTCGCGCTTATTCGTCCAAACTTGTTAGTCTACATTCCAGAGAGTTGACATAATCGTTAGCTTCATTACCATACACTTGTCTTAACCCTTCAAATTCATTTACTTGCTACTCCGCCGAAATTTCGGCGCATTTCTCCGTAATTACGCCATCCCCGAGAATCTACTCGCCAATTTTTATCAACAACAATCCCGGAATTCAACCCGGCCAAACCAACAACAATACCACGATTATACTAGCAACACTTCAATATTCAATTCAATTCAATTCGCACAATGTTCCGTCGAATCAATCGACAGGCTACTTCACCCGAACCTTCAAATTTAACAACGACCATACACTTCATTATCATCTATATTCATTAGCTTCGACCACATTCTTTATTCTTCATCACATAGTCCATAACGACAATAACTAGAATATCACGTTACATCAATTTACACTAACTTACCAAAACACCTATTTCTACCATATCTCTCCTTACATGTCTTCATGCACTTTTACTCATTTCGATACATTCCAACAATAACAACAACATATTTTCCTCTTTCAAAT
This sequence comes from Lycium ferocissimum, assembly GCF_029784015.1. NCBI lineage: Eukaryota > Viridiplantae > Streptophyta > Magnoliopsida > Solanales > Solanaceae > Lycium > Lycium ferocissimum. The sequence continues at coordinate 47,674,981 of NC_081347.1, read as the reverse complement.
TCAATCACCTTAGCCCAACTTTCGATCCTCCAAGACATTTAATTCTTATATTACATTGTAGAACCTACCATAATAACAATTACAATTCTAAGTAAAATCAATTTATCACACCCTTCCATCACCTATCCCATTCGGCCCACACACACATATGCATATTCTTCATGAATTTTCCATCCATTTTTATACACTACAACAACCAACACATAACATGGAATTATCTCCATCTCCCACACAACACAACACACATACACTACCAATCACACATACCCCATGCACACGGCCACTACTATACAACATTCCTATTTCCATGATTTTAACCCATTTCCACACTATAATACTCCTAACCATGCATAAAACATGAAGTAAGATTGGATACATACCTTTTTCCTCCAACTTCTTCACTTAGCTAGAATTGGTAAGTCATCCAAATAAATGCTTGGCTTGCTCCAACAACCACTCCATGTTGTTAAGGACCTTCCATTTGGTAGTAAAGATGAAAAAGAAAATAATTTTTGAACTATGTTGGCTACTCCCTCCAGTTCGGCCAACCATGGCCGAACCTCTCTCTCTCTCTCTCTTTTTTTTTGGTCTTTGCTCCCTCTTGTTCTTCCACTCTCTTTAAAAAAATAACTACACACACACACACACACACACACACACATATATATATATATATATATATATATATATATATATATATATATATATATATATATATAGCTTTAATATAGTCTTCTCTCTACAATTTCTACATTTTTCCATTTTTTTCTTGATAATTAATAAAGAAGACTTCTTCCATGCACATGCACAATTACCCTTATTAATTAAAATATGGCACACATCACACATACTACACGGCCATATGGCCTTTTCTTGAATTTTCTTGAACTTTGTAGAATTCCCATTCTACCCCTAACTTTCCACAATATTACCATGAACCTTTTAGTGAATATCCCTTTCTACCCTTGGCCTTTTCCAACATTCCCATACTAATAAGGTACATAAATAATATTCACAGCCCACTTTGTACATTAAAATAATTTTTGAAATAGTCTTGTCTTTAACTTCTCACCATTGTCTAGCAATATCCAAACGCACGAAATACGGGCTATAACACTTAGGAGCCCGAGACTTGAGTTTGGATTAGCTTAGGAAGCGGACGGGTATGTGAAGCTTACCCTTTCTTTCTTTTGGCATGTCTTAGTGTAAGTAAGCTATGATACGATCCTCGGGTAACTCTTACTCTTATGATCCGAGCATGTTTACGATTCTTATCCACCTCTTAGTGTTAGCATTCTTAATGTGGTAGAACTATGGTATTTATGTCTTTGTATGATTGAATTCAAATGTGGTATAAAGAGTTTTGATCCAAAAGGATTTTCATGTTGAAAATGTCCGTAACTTTCATAGACTACGAATCGATTGCTTTGATATGCTCGCAAATGATTCTATAACGTATAATGACGTTAACTTTCATGGGCGGGCCCGATTGGTTTGATGCGTATCCGTGGTCCCCGAGATTTTCCTTTGTATAGTCCTAACGACTTGTTTTTGAAAGAACTTAACATGACTTCCGTTTTAACTCTCGAGCGTCGACTATTTACTTATCTATCGAGTCTTAAAGATGATTTATGTGCATATGGTTTCTCACTACTCCGCTCGTGCAAAGCTCAATATGTCTTTCACCGAGTCCCCGTGCCAGACACGCATTCGTGCACATTCCTTTGCATTATTCACCGAGTCCCTCACTAGAGGGCCGGACACGCTATATATATATGTATATGATGATGTGATTATATGGGGATGGCGGCCAGCATGGCATATGATGATTTTATTCACCGAGTCCCTCACTAGAGGGCCGGGACACGCTATGTATATATATGATGACATGATGACATGATTTTACTTACCGATTCCCTCATTAGAGGGCCGGGATACTTATATGTACATGTACATGATGACTATTTTCTTATGTCATTCGGGTCATAATGTCATTGACACGCATGATTTATGTTTCAAAGACAAGTTTTATGGTTTTTTGGTTACGGTACTAATTTTCCGTACTCCTTACTTCCGCATGGTTCGTTTCCGTATTTCATGCTTTACATGCTCGACATATTCCGTATCGACCCCTTCCTTCGGGGCCGCATTTCATGCCACGCGAGTATATACGGATGAGTCGAAGATGTTCCCGAATTTGGGATTGGCGAGCTCCATTCCTCCTGGAGTCTTTACGAGTCGAGTGCTTTTGTTATGGTATCCCGCAGTTATGTTAGAGACTTTTACGATAATTGTCGTGTATATAAGATGTCACTTTTGTGTAAGTGGCTATGTAAGTCGATGTATTATTATGCATTGTGTTACAAGTTCATATGTTATAGATTTTATTTGATTTGAGAAAGATTAAAAGCAAATTGTTCTTCGAAAAGCTTTCCTTATGCATTCCGTCATGATTTAAGGGCCCAAGATGATTATGAGTATAACGAGAGTCAAACGGTTCGCCGTCCCCAAGTGGTCGGTGCCCATCACGCCCTATCGAAAATTAGGTGTGACACAAACAACCAACCTTCCACCCTAAAACTCCACATTCCAAAACACCAATCGACAAACCTATCCCCCAAGTTTACCAAAACAACCCGAATGAGGCAATCCCTTGGTAATCTTACAATAAACACCCCAAGCTCCACCCCAAGTCCAAACACAAGATCCCTTTCCTAACCAAAACCAATACTAACGCCACTACCAATACCCCATGAACGAAGAGGAGTATGATGACTATCCACAAGGTAACTGGGACGATAAATGGAAAGGAGGGAGGCATGGAGGAATGAATAACTGGGGAGGGGTGGAGGGAGGAGGCTTTGAGAGATTTTTGAGCCATGACCCTAGATTCCAAGGTCATGTAGACTTAGGGAGTGTCTAAGGTTATGAAAATCGTGGAAGATGGCAAGATAATGAGAGAAATTTGAACACCATCAAGGTGAACCTTCCTACGTTCCCGAGGAGGTAGCAATCCGGAAGAGTTCCTTGAATGGAAATTGCAAAGTGAGCGCATCTTCCTCACGAACAACGTGTCCGAAGCCTTGAAGGCAAAGTATGCCCTCACTCAATTGAGGGATACGCTTCTACTTTGTGGGAATCCAAGAAGTTACAAAGAGCTCAACAACACATCTATGATCTCCCAACTTGGAACGACTTGATTGAGCTCATGCAGATAAGGTGGCTTCCACCACATACCACCAAGATGCACTCAAAAGGTTATACATGTTGAAGCAAGGGTTGAAAAGTGTGGAAGCATACTTTGATGAGTTTGAGGTTTTGCGGATGAAGTCCAAGATAGAAGAGCATGAGGAGTACAATATTATAAGGTTTGTAAACTTAAATCGGGACATCTCTAAACTGATGAGGCTCAAGACTTATAATAGTCTTGAAGAGGCATTCCATGACGCATCCAAGGTTGTGGCGGATCTAAAAGAAGAGAGGTCCGACAAAGACAAAAGCAAATCGTCTTGACTTAGACCAAAGGTGTTACATCCCGTATTTTTTGGACCAGAAATTGAACCGTCCAACATGAGAGATTTTACCGACGCCGTAGGATTTGGTCATATTCAAGCATGAAAATCAAGAACTCAGTGTATACAAGGAATGAAGTCCCGAAATGATTTAAGACGAAAAAGTGTGACGACGATGATTGAAAATAACATTTTATGTGTGGAAAATGAGGCTATGGACTAGTGTTATATCACATGGTCATGATAATGTGTATATGGAGTGTGCTAAATGTGATCACTATTTAAGTGAATTGAGATCAAGAAATTATTTATGTGCGTAATTGGCTAAATGTCGAATTTTAAGTGGAGACAAGGAATAAAATAATCTAATGAGCAATAATGGGTGGCAACACCCTTCTCCACGTGTTACTATGCATATTGATCATGGTGGTGAGTCAAATGCACCTTAAGTGCATATTGACACATTAGAAACAAAGTGAAATTGTAAACATTTAAGTTGGCACTATCCATTACGTGGAACAAAAGTAAATATATTGTATGACGACATATTATACACACACATCAACGTATTAGTGTGTAAATACACACACATCAACATTATTCCATGAACGTACACAGCTATGTTGTTCAATTTTATTTCGGGTTTCACTCACCGCTTCGATCTCGTTATTCCATTTTGTCGTGTTGTTTTCGAGCTTTCTTCAAAGTGAAGTAAGGTGGAAGAAGAGTACTTCTTTGCATATAAGGTAAGAAATCCTCTCCTAGATGTATTTGATTTATCTAAGTCGTATCTACATTGCTAGATGAAAGAAATACAAAAATTATATCGAAAATCGGATAAATTGGTGTGGTAGTTCTAAGAGTTTTTTGAGGTTATTCTTAGTATGTTCTAAAAGAAAAGGGAAAGGAAAGAGTAATCGGTCTACAAGGGGCTGCTACGTGCAACTTTAGGAAGAAGACTCTTGGTTCCTTTTCACTTTTTTACCTTTAGATAAAATATACATGTTGATTCCATTTCACTTCCATTTTTAGTTGTTATATTCCTATGGAATGGTACTGTAGCACCCAGTAATTTGTTGGAGATGATATACTGCTTCCCAAAAAGAAGATACCAAGTTAAACAATTGAGGAAACCGTGAATAACGACATAGAGTCGGTTTCCTCCGGGTGATAGCAAATCGGAGATTTCTTCGAAGTAAGGTGTGTAAGATTAATTCTTGGCATGTAAAAATTTCCTCTCTGCTAGATATATTTAAATTCATCCAGGTCATAGGTAAATTGTGAGATGGGAACTACGGAATTAATAGCGGACATCGGATAAATTATTGTTGTTGTTGTGTGGGATGATTTGAGGTATATTTTTTAGTTATGTTGTAGCTGAAAATGGTTGGAGTAACTTGGGTATATTGTTGTTGTTGTCATTGATAAAATTGGAGGAGTGTGTTTGATAATAGTGTATGGGCTTATCGCTCGTCATGAAATGTTTGTGACTTGTTGTTGCTACATGGTATCTTGTTATTGATGTATATACTTGCTAGATTGTTCGTTGTTGTTGTTGATATATGGAGTTTGGGAAAATGAGAAGAACGGGAGGTGCTGCCCATTTTGTTTTAGGATAAGTTAAAGTTTCATTATACGATTAAGAGAATCGTTTGTATAATTAACAATGGTATCATTGCTGTTAGATATAGATCGTGGAGCGATACGAGTTGAGTTCTTGAGCCATTGAGCTAAGATTAGGTATGTTAAGGCTATCCCTTTCTTTCTTTTTGGCATGAATTACATAAAGTGAGCGAACGACGAACATATATGACTCCAATGAACTCTAATTCTCAGTGGTACTTGACATGATTGTTGTCTTTGATTCTCAAGTGTTGGTTCATTCTGTTTATTTTTCTTGAGTTCTAAATGGTGATTCAGTATGTACATGATTGTTCTTAATATTCTACTCGTGCATATTGTTAATGTATCACTTCACCGAGTCCCGAGCCGGTACGTATTTGTGCACGCATTACATTGTTCACCGAGTCCCTTACTAAAGGGCCGGGTACGGTATATATTTACATCTCTAGTCATTGCCTTCGGGGCTACTTGCATTGTTATTCTCTGCCTTCGGGGCTGTCACACCCTAATTTTCGATAGGGCGTGATGGGCACCCGACCCTTACTTAGGGCCGAGCGAACCCGCTGACTCTCGTTATACTCATAATCATGGTGGGCCCTTAAATCATAACATGAATATATAATGAAAGTTTTGCAAGAAACGAACATGCTTTTCATCTTTTTAAATCAAATAAAATCTGTAATTATATGAAATCTATAATATAATGCATAACAATACATCGGCTTATGGATCTATCTGCAAATTCTCTAACATGATCCAAGATAACATAACACATATACTCTAACTCCGCGAAAGACTGCGGAAGAAATGGAGCTCGCCAATCCAAATGGAACATCTTCTACTAATGTCTTCGGCAATTGGGTGCAGGTACACACGCGGCATGGAAACGCAGCCCCAGAAGAAAGGGGGTCAGTACGGAATATGTACTGAGTATGTAAAGCATGAAATACCGTAACGGGATCATACTGAAATAACTAATGTAGAAAATCATAAGGCTTGCCTTTGGGACATAAATCATGCATGTCAATATCATGTCAAATTCATTATGAAACTTAGAAACATAAGTGAAAAATCATCTTGTACATATGCGTATATATATAACGTGCCCCGCCCTCTAGTGAGGGACGCGGTAAGTAAAATCATCGGATGCATATACATATAACGTGCCCGGCCCTCTAGTGAGGGACGCGATGAATGAAGTCATCATATGCCATCCTGGCCACCTCCCCCATATCATCATATCATCATATATATATATATATATATATATATAACGTGCCCCGGCCCTCTAGTGAGGGACGCGGTGAACAATGCAATGGAGTTGCACGAATACATGCCCTGGCCCGGGACGCAGTGAAGGAAGTAGCAATAGCTTGCACGAGCAGAGTAGTGAGAAATTATATGCACATAAATCATTTTCAGAGACTCAATGAAGTAATCTAAACGAATCGTCATTTGAAAAATCGGGACAAAAATTACCTCAAATATCTTTCGGACACTACTCGGAAACATATCAAACATCATAAGCATATTAAGGAACCGTAGGGATCATAGTCATACGTCAAACCAATCCGAGTCCGCCTCGGAAAGTTACGGACATTATTCACTTTAGGACTTTCTACGAACATATCGAAGCGATCCGAGCCCTTACGTGAAAGTTACGGACGTTCGTAGTTACGTAAATCCTTTACACAAAATTTCTTTATGAAACTTTTGAAATCCAATCATACAAAAGACATAAGGACTATAATTTGATTACATGAAAAATACAATATCAAGAAGCGAAAAGGAATCATAGAATGCTCGGATCACTAGAGTAGAGTTACCTCGAGGCTCGTATCATAGCCTATTCACAACTACGACATGCCAAAAGAAAGAAAGGTTAGGCTTTACATACCTCGTCCGCTTCCTACGCTAATCAACTTAAGTCTCGGCTTCTCGAAATCTACAACAACATCATTAGGCATCGAACATTAGCCATAAGCATCGAAGAATTCAATTCCAAGCCATCACTTTATTTACGTAAATTTGGGCAGCATTTTCCCTATAAATTTAACAACCCCGAGAATCCAACTCGGCTAAATCTTCAACAACAATACCAACAACCATTTTAACAACATCAATAATCCATTTCGAATGCATTCTAACATTAATAACTCCTTCCTACATAATTCGACGACATTCCAATTATATTCAATTCAAATACATACAATCAAGCCAATGCCAACGATCTCACATTCAAGTACTAATCCAAAACCATTCAAACAAAATTCAAGAACGCTTCAAACACTCCGCACATTATTCAAAACAACCCATCCAATATATCATGGAACCCAAAACCTCCCAAGTTCAAGAAAACAATAACAACACATTTCTTTCTTCCCAAATTCATAAACTATATCGACAACCACATATTTCAATGTCATTCATGTAAATGCAAGAACTATATTACCAATATACTAACTTCTTCATTAGCTCACAAACGGTCCCAACTTCCACTTATATCATCCAATAACTTTGTTTTCATCACATAATCCACAACACAACAACCAAAATATACTTAAATAAAATTGGTTCTTCACCCCCTACACCACTACATAGACACGACCACAACATAACACACCACACTTTCATGCATTTCATTCATTTCCACATATCACAACATGCACAACCATCTATAAAACATGTAAGGAAGATTAAACCTCACCTTTTCCATTCGACTTCTCTTCTCGGCTAGGATGTGCAACTTGCGAAAACGGATGTTTTACTTGCTCCAACAACAACTCCATGTTATAGAGGACCTTCCAATTGGTAGGAAAGCAAGGAGAAAATAATTTTTCTTGTTCAAAATTGGGTGACCATGTTCGGCCAGCCCTCCTTGGCCGAATGGTGTTCTTCAATTTTTCTCTATGTTTCTTGAAATTTCTAAGGTAGAAAAGATGACTAATTGTGTCTAGCTTGGTCATCCATAATATATATATACTTGGCCCCTAAAAATATAAAATGAACACATGTACCCCTCATAATTTGAGCTAATTAAATTTGGCCAACCAAGGGGAAGAGGGCCCCACATCTCCACGGCCATACATGGCCATTTGGCCACTTCATGAATTTTTTTTTTCCAACTTTTAGCCCCTCGTTTTTCCTTATTCCAATTTTACCCTTAATGTTCCATACCAATAAAAGATAAATATGCAACTTATGCATTCTTAACAAAACCGGAAAAAAATAACCTTGTCCTTAACTTTCCACAATTTACTCGAATATCCCGACGTACAAAATACGGGATATAACAGGCTATCCATATTACAGGTTGTTTCTCATACTTCTATTATGACTTATATCTCACTCCTGTTTCTCATACTTCTATTATGACTTATATCTCACTCTTTATGATTACTGCTGCCTTACATACTCGGTACATTGTTCGTACTGACGTCTCTTTGCCTGGGGGCGCTGTGTTCATGCCATACAATCCTAGATCGTTTTGCAGTGTAAAAGTATTCGCCTAGGATGGTTGGCTATCACCGATTGGCAAACTCCATTTTCTTCCGGAGCAAAAGTTGCCGAGTTATTATGGTTATCATATGTGTGTACATGTGTATGTCGGGCCCCGTCCCAACTCATATGATTCAGGTGTTTTCTCTAGAGACTTCATGACAGATGTTGTCCTCGTGGTTAGAATATTAAGATGTCATGTGTTGAATAAAGCGACCACGTAGGCCGATATGTCAATTTGACTTACTCGATTTTTGATTAATCGAGTATCGTTCGCAAATTTCTATGGTTTGACCGAAAGAACTTTATTATATTTTCGAAAAAAAATTTATATGTCCAGCTTTCATTATGTGAATGCCGCAGGGTTCGCCGCCCCTAAGTAAGAGTCAGCGCCCATCATGCCCCGACGGGACTGGGGCGTGACAAAGTGGTATCGCAGCAGTCGTCCTAGGGGTTGTCTCGTAAAGTCGTGTCTAGTAGAATCTTATTTATAGTGTCGCGCGCTACATTTATAAACATATAGGCTGGGGAATTTAGGATGGTTACTTTTTTTTATATCTAAGATAGTGCGATAGAGCCAAGCTATAGGAAATGAGATTCCTTATACTAACCCTTGATTTTAGCAGAAGAACGGTATCGACCGAAGAAAGTGATTGATGATATTGAAAGTTACAGAGGTAAGTCACTTCGCTGAGGCTACGTTATCAGAATATGTATTTATATGATAATGGATTGGTTGTCAAACAGGTAAGTCAGTGTAAGCACAACAGAGGAATTGATTAAATGTATGTCTTGATGATAAGTTCAGCTACAAGTTTGTGAACTAAATAAATTGAATGA
>NC_081347.1:47627637-47665408 GCF_029784015.1 Lycium ferocissimum | reverse complement strand
AACTTAGGATTGAATTCCCTAAGCGCCTATAGCTAATGTTTGTATTTATTGACGTATTGTAGATCTTGGGGAGCCCGAGACTTGAGTTTGGATTAGCTTAGGAAGCGGACGAGGCATGTGAAGCTTACCCTTTTTTTTTTTGGCATGTCTTAGTGTAAGTAAGCTATGATACGATCCTGGGTAAATCTACTCTTATGATCCGAGCATGTTTACGATTCTTATCCACCTCTTAGTGTTAGCATTCATAATGTGGTAGAACTATGGTCTTTATGTCTTTGTATGATTGAATTCAAATGTGGTACAAAGAGTTTTGCTCCAAAAAGGATTTTTATGTTAAAAATGTTCGTAACTTTCATAGACAGAACCGGATTGCTTTGAAACGTTCGTAGAAAGTTCTATAACATATAATGACTTTAACTTTTTCATGGGCCCGGATTGGTTTGATGTATCCGTGGTCCCCGAGATTTTTCCTTTGTTTAGTCTTGACGACTTTTTGAAAGACTTAATATGATTACCGTTTTGACTCTCGAGCGTCGACTACTTACTTATCCATTGAGTCTGTAATGATGATTTATGTGCATATGGTTTCTCACTACTCTGCTCGTGCATGCCTCAATGCATCTTTCACCGAGTACCGGGCCGGGTATGTATTCGTGCACAGTTTCACCGCATTGTTCGCCGAGTCCCTCACTGTAGGCCGGGTACGGTATATATATATGATGACATGATGATATGGGGATGGTGGCCAGGATGACATATGATGATTCTATTCACCGAGTCCCTCACTAGAGGGCCGGGTACGGTATATATATATATATATATGATGACATGATGACATGATGATGTTATTTACCGAGTCCCTCACCGAGGGCCGGACACGCTATATGTACATGTATATGTTGATTTTATTTTTACCGAGTCCCTCACTAGAGGGCCGGGACACGCTATGCACGCATATGTACATGATGATTATTTGTTTATGTTTCGTAGTCAAGCCTTACGATTTTCTCGTACTCCTTTATTCGGCATGATCCCGTTTACCGTATTTCATGCTTTACATGCTCAAGACATGTTCCGTACCGACCCCTTTCTTCGGGGCCGCGTTTCATGTCACGTTGTGTGTACGTACAGTAGTGAGATGTTGACTGATCGCGAGCTCCATTTCTCCGAAGTCGCCGAGTCGAGTATTTATGTTATGATGACTTGTTTATGTTAGAGACTTTACGCAGTCACGTGTATGATATGTCGATTTTGTAAGCGCTCTATAAGTTGATGTATCATTATGCATTACATTACAAACATTTCATATGATCATAGATTTTATTTGATTTAAAAAAAGACGAGCATGTTGTTCTTTGAAAGGTTTTCATTTTGTGCTCATGTCATGATTTAAGGGCCCGATGATTATGAGTTTCACGATAGTCACGGTTCACTCGGCCCACATAAGGGTCGGTGCCCATTATGCCCTATCGGGTTAGGGTGTGACATCATATCACAAAGCCTCAGGCTCCCAATATCAACAACAGTATGATAATGATGAACATACCTCGTATGCCCAACTCGAACTGCACCTGTTACACTTTCTTGTTTACTTTCCCTTTTAAGCTTCAGCTTGTATTTCACAATATCTTACCCGATATGTATCTTTCATACCTTTGCTTACCTGCGTGCTTTGTAACTTCCAATATCGCTAGTCACCTTCTTCTGTCGTCGCCATTCTTCTCGTCGAAATCAAAGGTTAGTGCTAGATATCTCATTTCCTATGACTTGGCTCTATGGCACGATCTCGTATGTGAAAGAAGAGTAACCATCCTAGATGCCCCGTAGCCTCCGTTTATAAATGTGGCGCGCTTCACACCATAAACAAGACTCTCACCGGACACGACTTTGCGTACAACCCCTAGGACGAACTCGCCCGATACCAATTTGTCATACCTAATTTTCGATAGGGCATGATGGGCACCCGACCCTTACTTAGGGCCGAGCGAACCCGCCGACTCGTTAATACTCATAATCATGCCGGGCCCTCGGATCATGATAGAATGCATAAGGAAAGCTTTTCAAATAACAACATACTTTTCGTCTTTTTCAAATCAAATAAAAATCAGAATCATAACAAATCCGTAACATAATGCATAGGATACACCTAGCTTACACATAGCCGCTTACAAAACTAACACCTTATATACACGACATCGTCTCGCAAAGTCTCTAACATAACTCCGAGATACCATAACAAAAGCACTCCGACTGGGCAAAGACTCCGTGAGGAATGGAGCTCGCCAATCCTCCGGAACATCTTCTATTAACATTCTCACTCATCCGTACACGTGCGTGGCAAAACGCAATTGACCCCGAATAAAGGGGTCAAGACGGGAATATAATACCGAGCATGTAAAGCATGGAATACGTAAAACGAGGTCATAATCAAGTAAGGAGTACATGTAAAGTAAGCATAATAACTAGAATACCAAAGTGCTTGCATCTGACATACAAATCATACATAAGGGGTACAGAAGACAAATATAATAATCAGAATGCCAAAATGCTTACTCCTGAAATACAAATCATGCATATCAATGTCATGTCTCATATCCGGCCCGTAATGGGACTGAGTGACATAAGTAATCATCACATACATATGCATATATAACGTGTCCCGGCCCTCCCATAAGGGACTCGGTAAATAAGGTCATATAATCATCATGCATAGCCATCATATCATCATATACATATATACCATACCCGGCCCTCTAGTGAGGGACTCGGTGAATAGAATCATCATATCATCATGTCATATATCACATGCGGTCCGTAAAGGGACCCGGCGAATTTAACGTGATCGCCACTCCATCTTTGGCGCCACAACACATCATACTTCGGAACATTGTATACCTCCGAACACATCATACTCCGTATCACATCATACTTCGTAACACATCATACTTCGTATCACATCATACTTCGTAACACATCATACTTCGTATCACATCATACTTCAGAATACACATCATACTTCAGAATATGGCATAGTGCGCACGATAACATAACCGGCTCGGGACTCGGTGAAAGAGGTAATAACAGAATGCACGAGCAGAATCGTGAGAAACTATATGCAATTTAAAACATTCACAAAGACTTAATAGAGTAATCAGAACGAACTATCATTTACAAACCAGACAATAGCCAAATCAAGTTTCTTCCGAATGTCACTCGGGTACATATCAAATAGACCTTTAGAAATCATAGTTACGTATCAAAATCATATGTATAAAAATCCTCATTTCAGACTCACCAGATAAGTAAGTAATCATACTCGGGGGTCGGGATGATACCCATATTATGTTCTTTCAAAAAGTCGTTAGGACTATACAAAGAAAGTCTCGGGGCCTACGGATATGCATCATACCAATCTGGGCCCGCCCACGAAAGTTAGAGATATTATACGTTATAGAATCACTTACGAGCGTATCAAAGCAATCCGGTTCTGTCTATGAAAGTTACGGACGTTTTTAGACATAAGATCCTTTAGGAACAAAACCGTTTATACAACATTTCAAATCTAATCATATCAAAGACATAAGGACCATATTTCTACTACATTAAGAATACCAATATCCAGAGATGAATAAGAATCGTAGGCACGCTCGGATCATAAGAATAGAATTACCCGAGGATCATGTCATAGCTTACTTACACTAAGACATGCCAAAAGAAGGAAGGGATAACTTTACATACCTTGTCCGCTTCCTACGCTAATCAGAATTTATGTCTCGACTTCTCAAAATCTACAACAATGTCATTGGACATCAAATATTAGTCGTAAGCACTGAAGGATTCAATTCCAAGCCATCATTTTATCTACAGAAATTTGGGCAGCATTTCCCCTATAAATTCAGCAACCCCGAGAATTCAACTCGGCCAAATCTTCAACAACAATACCAACAACCATATAAACAACATCAATAATTAATTCAAAACGCGTTCTAACATTAGTAACTCTTTTCTATATAATTCGACGATATTTCATTTTCATTCAAATCAACCGCATACGATCAAACCAACATCAATATTCACACGTTCAAGTACTAATCCAAACCATTTAAACAAGATTAAAGAACACTTCGGACAATCCGCAAAATATTCAAAACAACTCAACCATTATACTACCTTACCCGAAACTTCCCAATTCCAATAGGAACAACAACAATATATTTCTTTCTTTCAAATTCATCAACTACACCAACAATCCACACTCTAACAACATCATCTTCATAAATACAAGAAATTACATTTAATTCACATTAGCTTTCAAAACAGCCCACACACGATTGTAACCTCAATTTGAGCCATTTAACTTTCCTTTGCATCATTGAATCCACAACACAACAATCCAAAACACTAAATAAAACTTGTTCATCATTCCTACATAGCATCATATACTCATGGACAAACCTCAACATACCAACTTTCATGAATTTCATTCATTTCTACATACTACAACATATACAAATCATCTATGAAAACATGTAAACAAGATTAAATCTCACCTTCTCCATTCAACTTTTTCACTCGGCTAGAGTTGAGAATCGCAAGAACGAATGCTTTGCTTGCTTCAACAACCACTCCATGTTGTAGAGGACCTTCCAATTAGTAGAAAAGCTAGAAGAAAATAATTTTCTTGATCAATTCCCATGGCACCATTTTTACTCACCATGGCCGAATGGCCTCCTTTGGTTCTCCAAGTTTCTTGAATTTTCTAAAGTGGTGAAGATGGAGAATATGACTTAATTTGTCATCTTTTATCACATATAAGTTGCATCCAAGTGGCCCATGGCCCACCACACCACACATGGCCACATATGGCCATTTTCATGAAATATTAAGTTTCCAAAATTTCACTTTTAACCCCAAATTTTTCTTAATATTTCCATCAAAATTCATAAGCATCTTGTGCATTACACAAAATTAAAAAAAAAATAGCTTTGCCCATAATTCGTCACAACTAACTTAAAATATTCCAACGCACAAAATACGGGATATAACAAGTAGGAACAAAGGAAATCTTTGCGAGAATTATATTAACGCAAATCTTCATTCAATATATGCAACATATGCATGATATATCAACATATTCCTAGCTAATGGAGGTGTAACTGTTACTGTAGGCCTAGGCGTTGATTAGACTACAGACTAAGGATTTGTTAGCAAGCCACTATATAATATACGAGGTATGTAAAGCTATCCCTTCTTTCTTTTTGGCATGAATTACATAAAACGAGCGGACGATGAACGTACATAATTCTAGCGAATTCTAGTTCTCAATGGTACTTGACATGATAGTTGTCTTGATTCTCCAGTGTTGGTTCATTCTGATTATTCTATTGAGTGTCAGATGATGGTTTAGTTTGCATATGGTTGCTCATGATATTCTAATCGTGCATAGCGTTATTACATCATTTCACCGAGTCCCGAGCCGGGTATGTATTCGTGCATAGTTTTATTGCATTATTCAACGAGTCCCTCACTAGAGAGACGGGTACGGTATATATATATATATATATATATATGATTATTTCACCGAGACCTTCAGTAGAGGGTCGGGTACGGTATATATGTGTATGACTTCATTCACCGAGTCCCATAATGGGCCGGGTATGGTATATTATATAGATATGCATGATTCTCATCTCGTAAGGCACAGGTGCATTGGTATCTTTGATTATCAGACTTGCCTCCTGTTATCTTTTATTCAGTCATGATCTTCTTTATTGTATTTCATACTTTATATACTCAGTACATTTCTCGTACTGACCCCCTTTCTTCGGGCGCTGCGTTTCATGCCCGCAGGTACATACACTCAGTTTGGTGATCCTCCAGCCTAGGTCTTCTGCTCAGCTGTTCGGAGAGCTCCATTGTTCCGGAGCCTAAGTTATTTTGGTACAGATCCTTTGATATAGACTTGTTCATATCCAGGGGCACGGTGGGGCCCTGTCCCGTTACATTTCACTATTATACTCTTAGAGGTCTGTAGACATATGTGAGTTGTATATAGGTTTTGGTCAGCTATATCGATATGGTTCGTCTTGGATATTCCTGTATATAGTGGCAGCCTTGTCGGCTTGCATATTGTGTTATATTTTGGTTAGTTGTGGCTCCTCAGGAGACAGGTTCATTATGATATATGGTGTTATGAGTCTATAACTTGCTTTTACAAATTTCCATTTTGTCCTTAGTTTCAGTCTGACTATATCTAGCAGGTTCGTATACGAGTGTTCAGCTCGGGCACTAGTCATGTCTCATCGGGTTGGGTCGTGCCATTTTACTTTCCCCTTTCCTTGTAGAATAGGAATTTTACTTTCCTTGTTTTTAGCTATTTCCTTTCTAGAGTAGAATAGGGAGTTGTGGTCATCAAAGAAGAGACCCTAGGCCTATATAAAGGGTTCTTATTCTTTGTTAACACTATTCACGTTTTTAGCATAAACCTAAATTTTGCAATAGAGTTATTCTCTCTATTTCTTGTTCTTTATCCTTGTTTTTGGTTCCAAGCAAGGTGGTGATAGTCTTTACCTTGTTTTCATTTGCGTGTGGTGTTTCTTTATCACATTAATTGATTTCAAGTGGTGACTTAGGAACTTTATTTGTTCTTGATCATTCAAGAACGCGTTTCTTGATTAAAATTCGTTCTAGTTCATACCCAGAACCTTAATTTTCTTTCCATCGTTTTGCCCTCAATACTTACTTGATTTAACCATTCAATAGTTATTTTTATAGTTCAAATCGTCATCTTTCACATAGTTTTTGAATCAATTTAATCCTACGCCTACAACTTGAGATACATCTGTTTCTTGAATCTGCCCACCAAACCGCTTCAAGAACAAGATCCTGGTCGATTGGTTCTTTGTTAACTCGAAGAATCACATCATGATCACTATCACCTTTCACGACCAACTTATACGGGCCGTATAATATTATACGGTCCATATAATATGTCCGTATTCGAAGGACGAAATGAACAGAATGTCTCCAAGTCAGCTCCTATTTCACGACAAGGTTTCACGGACCGTATAAAATTGTACGGTCCGTATAATACGTTTGTATTTGAAGGACCAAATTGTAACAGAAACTCTCCAAACCAGCTCCTATTCCACGACCAAGTTTCACGGGTCGTATAAAATTGTACGATCCGTATAATACGGTCCTATTCTACGAATCAAATGTAACAGAAACTCTCAAAATCAGGTCCTATTTCACGACCAAGTTTCACGGTCCGTATAAGATTATACGGTCCGTATAACTTGATAACAGCAGCTTCAGTGAAATTCGACTGTACCTCATTTGGCTCGGGAATTGTGCTAGATTTTCTGAATTTGCTGACTTCTTGGGACCCACTCAACCTTGTATTTACCCTTTTTGGCTAGAAAAATAACTTTTCAACTTTTGACTTGGATTCCTTGGATCTAACTTTCCTTTTTATCTTCTTCTTCACCAAGAACAAAGATGAACAATGAAAAACACTCACAAACCCAATGTGGTCCAAATCAACTCATTTTTGCCCCAATTTTCAGATCTAAGCTCCTTATCACTTAGACAACAAAGCCCAATACGAATCAAAGCTCAATATCACCAAAATCAACTAATCCCACTTTGAGTTCTTCAAGCTTTGATGAACCTCTAATGGTGGAAACTTCAAATCTTACCCAAATGGCTTCAATTATCGTTTCTAGATGTTTTCCACCACAACAAACTCAAATCTATCTTTAAAAACACTCAAATCAAACAACAAAAATGATTTTCGAATTTTTTGGATTTTGGATTTTTTTTTTTGTGATTTTCATATTTTGAGCCTAGGATTAGAAATTGTAGGAACAATCTCTTAGCCTATGCTCTGATACCAAATGAAACGAATCGAATTGGGAAAGAACCAATTCAATACAAAATGCAAAATTTAAAGATACAAAGAAAAGGAGATGATAAAAGAGGATAAAAGCAAGACCCAATTAGGGTGAATATATGGGCAACCTTGAATATATCAAATCTAACACCTCCCAGTCTAATTCAATCCTAAAAGAACCTATACTATTTGAAATCAAGGCAAGAGTGATTCAAATGAATCCACAAATGAACAACTCTTCATGAAATCAATGGAATTAAAGGTTCAAAGACCAACAATGGATTCCACCATCATATTTGACTAAAATAGCCTTAGAATATACCTAACAATCTATCACTCAAAATATGAGTATCTATCAAATATTCATCATCAAAATCTAAGTAATGAAATGAAAGACAAGCTATATATACAAGCTAAGTAAAGAAGACTAATAGGCAATTACAATGCTATCCTTAATCAAGTAAGGGCCTTGTTTGGCTAGTCTTCTTAGTGTAGTCTTCAATTCAAGAATTGGCCTTCAAGGGCCAAACACGCCCCTCCTTGCATAGATGGCCCTCTAATCAATCTTGCATGCATGGCCTTCTTGCAAGCATAACCTTCTCTGCACAAATAGCCAACTCTCGACCTTGTCCAAGTTTGCACATGTAGCCAATTTTTAGAAATGTCCCTATTTGCACATTTGGCCATTTTGCGCATTTGGTCATCTTTCTAGTAGCTTCTTCTTCAAGCCTCGCCAAGCCACCTCCCACACATCATAGGCCTCATTGTGGGCCTTGTATGGGCCTCCAAAGGCCTTCAACGCCATCCTTATCATCCATGCCGCTTGTAGAGCTTGAAGTTCCATATCTTGGTCTTGGATGTAAGTCTTGAAATGAGGTGTGCCAAGTAGGATCATATCAGTTTCTGTTCAATTCGATCCTTGGATACGGACGTTTTATACGAACTATATAATATTACACGGCCCATGAAAATGGTCATGGAAGGTGATATTGGACGTGAAGGTGATTGTATAACACCATATTCCACAACAATTCTAAGGTGATCGTTTCTTGATTCCACTTCGATTTCTTTCACTTCTAGTCCATTCAATTTCAAATTTTCTTGGGAGTGCTTGTTGAATTGGTGCTTGTTGAATTGTGTCCCTAATCCTTTGGCAGGAAGCAAAAAAAAAAAAAAAAAAAAGGAAACAGAGTATAGAATTTTAAAATTTTTA
Source organism: Lycium ferocissimum (assembly GCF_029784015.1). Classification (NCBI taxonomy): domain Eukaryota; kingdom Viridiplantae; phylum Streptophyta; class Magnoliopsida; order Solanales; family Solanaceae; genus Lycium; species Lycium ferocissimum. Next base: position 47,656,301 of record NC_081347.1, on the reverse strand, counting down.
GTTGTTTCAAATTGATACCTTAGATCAATTGGGGCTTAACGGTCGCGTTTTCGAGTTATCACATACCCGGGCCCGAAATTTCATTTATTTTCCGATTTTAGCATTCCAATTTCTTGTGTCTCTCAACTAGTAGCCATTTAGTAGTTTTTCCTACTTGTGTTTACTAGTTCTTGTGTCCGCATTTCTTTCATGCTAATTTCTTTCAAGCTGTTCTTCATTTTATTTCGTTGAAACTTTTTTAGCTTTCGTCCGTTTGCTTTGAGTCGTCCGTCATTCATCTAAACAAGAATCCATTCTACTAAAAAGGATAAGCAACGTGTGTTTGGTTGGACGAGCGACTCATCAACAACTTCGAAAGAGCACGGAGTATGGTAAGGTTGAGAGTTCAATACGAGTGACGTGAGAGTTTTTACTACTAACGTCATTTGCTAGTTTTGCAGGTTTAAATGTCGGTTCAAAATACGCAAGAATTCCCTAACATATAGGGAATGGAATTGAATTGATTCTCCAAAGGATAGCGGCGATGGAATCCAAACTAGAAGCTAAGATAGATGTTATGGATGGGAAATTGCATGGTATGGATGAACGGATGGTGAGTATTGAGAAAGTTCAAATGGAGGGTTCGAGTAGAATGGGCACTCCCCATTCTAGGAATGAAGGTGATGGGATAAAACACAAGATACCACTCCAACCATTACCCTGGGACAAGCACAGGCCTTGTTCTATCCCAACACCATAACCACCTCTACCCAAAGAGCTCTACCGCCCCAAACTGTTATATCCCGTATTTTGTACCTTGGGACAATCCGAGATAACCATGATAAGTTAAGGACAGGACTATTCCGGGATATGAGGTAGAGACTTTTGACCTTCGATTTTGTGTTAAGGCATAAGTTGCTTACGAATTTATTGGCATGGAATATTAAGAAAAATTTGGGGTTAAAAGTTAATTTAGGAAAGTTGGCATTTCATGAAATAATGGCCAAGTTGGCCGTGTGGTGTGAGTGGGGCACCACCCATGGCTTGGCTAATTTTAATTCATCCAAGCCATGTGTGGGCCATGGGACACATGGATGACTTATATATGAGTATATTGGATGACTTATTAATCACATTCTTCATACTTTCAAACCTTAGAAAATTCAAGAAATTTGGAGAAAAATAAAGAGAGGCCATTCGGCCATGGAACCGAGAATTTGAGCCCTCAAATCTTGATTCAAAAAAAATATTTTCTTCTAGCAGTTACAACCAATTAGAAGGTCCTTATTAACGTGCTTAAAAATTGACAATCATGTTGTTGCTTCATAATTTGAACTCACGTTGACAGTATTATATTTCGTATTTTGTACGTCGGATTATTCGCAAGCTGAGGTGGGGCCCACACATTGAGATTTTTTTTTGGGACATGCGACAATTTATATGAATCACATATGTGAAGTTAAACATAACTCAAGAAGGACCCTTGAGCCAAATCAAAGTGGAAGTCCTCCAAGCAAATATTTTTAAGTAACGTTTTCGGGTGATCTGACTTCGAGGGCAGAAACGGTATTATAAGTTTAGAATTTGGAAAAATACCAAAGATAGAAGTTGTAGATAATTGAATTAGCTTTCCCACCATGGTCGTTCACCCACAGGTGACGTCGGGATTAGGAGATATGGACGTTTTAAGGCGGAAAGGTCAGTGGGCTAGGCCCAAACCGGGCCCAATCGGGTTAGGCCCATGACCCATGCCTATTTAAGTGAAATTTCAGCCCTTTCCTCTCATTTTTCAGACCAAGAACACCAGAAAATTCTGGAAAGAGAGAGAGAAGAGCCTTGGAGAGAAGAAAACCTAATTTTGACCAAAATCTGAGCCCCGAATTCCGAAGCCCATGAAGAGAAAAGTGTTGTACGCTGCGTTGTCTTCAATTTGAGCTAAAAATCAACCAAGGAGAAGAGTGACAACGTGGGGGCTGCATGCTTAAGGTATGAATACGGTTCCTTTTCATTGTTAACGAATTTATTTAGAATTTTAACGGATTAGCACAGAGGGAATAGTCTGATAAATTCGTTTGTTGGTGTTGTAAATTATGGAAGGAGATTTGAAGAGAATTTTGGATGAAAATAAATGTATTTACCTTGTAAAATGTGAAGGCTGTTGTTATTGATATTGTTCATATGAATTTCGACTCCTTTACGGAAATAAAATTATTAAATAGTTATATCGCAAATTTGGTTGGTTGAGAAATTTAGAAAACGATTAATGCGGGCTGTTTTATGACATACATCGGTATTGAAAATGATGTTAATACTATTGGTATTGTTGTTGGTGTTGTTTGTTACTGAATTGAGAATTCGGGCTAGGCATATAAACAGGGGAAATGCTGCCCAAATTTCTGTAAGCAAATGCTAACTTAGGATTGAATTCCTAAGTGCCTATAGATAATGTTTGATAGTTATTGACGTATTGTAGATCTTGGTGTCACACCCCAATCTTACTAGGGTGTGATGGGCACCCGACCCCATATTCGGAGCCGAGCGAACCCTCTGACTCTTATTACCCACATACCTTTTTTTTTCAAATCTCTACTTCAAGTATACATAGTGAGATTGCTGAAATATTCTTTTGTTACTTATAAAACGAATAAAATATGTAACTGTACAAAACTTGTATCATAAAACAAACTGACTCCCGAACCCACGACTATGTCTGCAAAGTCTCTAACTTCGAACAAGACATCATAGCATAGCACGCTGACTCGGCGACACTCCAGAATGAATGGAGTTTGCCAACTTCGTTGGAACATCATCTGCCCCGGCTTCTATCTGTCTGGGTGTACCTGCGCGGCATGAAACGCAACCCCCGAAGAAGAGGGGTCAGTACGAGCAATGTACTGAGTATGTAAGGCATGAACAGTAACATGGTATGAAAAGTAAAGCATGTCATGTAAAAAAGAGTATACTGTACATATGGAACATGTCATGTATGAAGCGCCAACTCGTGTACATGTGGAACATATCATACAAATTGTGACCGATACGTGTGTGTGTGCCTCTTAAGGCGGAATCATGCATGCTTACCGTTACCTTTACATATGTACGTAATCTGTCTGAGTCACATGATCTCATAATCTGACTGAATCGCGTAATATCATTAGCCCGCGTCCGGGCCTCCCGCGTCCGGGGTAATAATCTCTTGCAGCGCCACTAGTGGGGGTCGTGCCCGGCCAATAGGCCCAGTGTAATTATATGCAGACCACTACGCCTATCGTAGTGGCGGTCGTGCCCGGCCCTCTAGGCCAGTGTAGCATCCATCATAAGCATGCATTGGAGCCCAATCAAAAGCTATACTTTTATCGGAGTGACGTAAGGTCGGGAACCTCCGATTGCATTATGGAGTAATCGTGATCGTCATGTCTCACCTTGAAGGAACTAGTGTTATAAGGCGAGACTAACAAACAAGGATAACATCACGGGAAAACATAAAACAGGATCATAACATATCATTTCACATACTTTGAAACCTTTAAAATAGTCATTATCCAAAAATAGCTTAACTTTTCATATCGTCGTATTCATGGTAAAGACATATCCTTGGCATGTTCATCATAGACGTTTCTTCATATCGGGCATCATCATTGTCATCATAAAACCATAGTCGTCGTTTTAGTCATAAAAACTATCAAAACGCAAAACTTGGATTTTGGAGAAAAATGAATATTTTTGAAAACATTTATAAACTTTTAAGAAGAAAAGTCATGCTTTAGAATAATAATTTCTAACTTTTGAAAATAAAGACGTTCTGGGAGCATTTACAAGATTACACCATATGATTCATGCCATAAAAAGAAAGAGCTTAGCCTTAACATACCTGCGCCGCGCCTCAGTAGTCGCGCTTATTCGTCCAAACTTGTTAGTCTACATTCCAGAGAGTTGACATAATCGTTAGCTTCATTACCATACACTTGTCTTAACCCTTCAAATTCATTTACTTGCTATCTGCCGAAATTTCGGCAGCATTTCCTCTGTAATTACGCCATCCCCGAGAATCTACTCGGCCAATTTTTATCAACAACAATCCCGGGAATTCAACCCGGCCAAACCAACAACAATACCACGATTATACTAGCAACACTTCAATATTCAATTCAATTCAATTCAATTCAATTCGCACAATGTTCCGTCGAATCAATCGACATGCTACTTCACCCGAAACCTTCAAATTTAACAACGACCATACACTTCATTATCATCTATATTCATTAGCTTCGACCACATTCTTTATTCTTCATCACATAGTCCATAACGACAATAACTAGAATATCACGTTACATCAATTTACACTAACTTACCAAAACACCTATTTCTACCATAATCTCTCCTTACATGTCTTCATGCACTTTTACTCATTTCGATACATTCCAACAATAACAACAACATATTTTCCTCTTTCAAATTCAATCACCTTAGCCCAACTTTCGATCCTCCAAGACATTTAATTCTTATATTACATTGTAGAACCTACCATAATAACAATTACAATTCTAAGTAAAATCAATTTATCACACCCTTCCATCACCTATCCCATTCGGCCCACACACACATATGCATATTCTTCATGAATTTTCCATCCATTTTTATACACTACAACAACCAACACATAACATGGAATTATCTCCATCTCCCACACAACACAACACACATACACGGCCCAATCACACATACCCCATGCACACGGCCACTACTATACAACATTCCTATTTCCATGATTTTAACCCATTTCCACACTATAATACTCCTAACCATGCATAAAACATGAAGTAAGATTGGATACATACCTTTTTCCTCCAACTTCTTCACTTAGCTAGAATTGGTAAGTCATCCAAATAAATGCTTGGCTTGCTCCAACAACCACTCCATGTTGTTAAGGACCTTCCATTTGGTAGTAAAGATGAAAGAAAATAATTTTTGAACTATGTTGGCTACCCCTCCAAGTTCGGCCAACCATGGCCGAACCTCTCCCTCTCTCTCTCTTTTTTTTGGTCTTTGCTCCCTCTTGTTCTTCCACTCTCTTAAAAAAACTACACACACACACACACACACACACACACACACATATATATATATATATATATATATATATATATATATATATATATATATATATATATATAATAAAGCCTCCTCTCTACATATTTCTACACTTTTCCATTTTTTTCTTGATAATTAATAAAGAAGACTAATTGTCTTCTCTTACAAGCTTCTTCCATGCACATGCACAATTACCCTTATTAATTAAAATATGGCACACATCACACATACTACACGGCCATATGGCCTTTTCTTGAATTTTCTTGAACTTTGTAGAATTCCCATTCTACCCCTAACTTTCCACAATATTACCATGAACCTTTTAGTGAATATCCCTTTCTACCCTTGGCCTTTTCCAACATTCCCATACTAATAAGGTACATAAATAATATTCACAGCCCACTTGTACATTAAAATAATTTTGGAAATAGTCTTGTCTTTAACTTCTCACCATTGTCTAGCAATATCCAAACGCACGAAATACGGGCTATAACACTTGGGGAGCCCGAGACTTGAGTTTGGATTAGCTTAGGAAGCGGACGAGGTATGTGAAGCTTACCCTTTCTTTCTTTTGGCATGTCTTAGTGTAAGTAAGCTATGATACGATCCTCGGGGTAACTCTACTCTTATGATCCGAGCATGTTTACGATCCTTATCCACCTCTTAGTGTTAGCATTCTTAATGTGGTAGAACTATGGTATTTATGTCTTTGTATGATTGAATTCAAATGTGGTATAAAGAGTTTTGATCCAAAAAGGATTTTCATGTTGAAAATGTCCGTAACTTTCATAGACGGAACCGGATTGCTTTGATATGCTCGCAAATGATTCTATAACGTATAATGACGTTAACTTTCATGGGCGGGCCCGGATTGGTTTGATGCATATCCGTGGTCCCCGAGATTTTCCTTTGTATAGTCCTAACGACTTGTTTTTGAAAGAACTTAACATGACTTCCGTTTTAACTCTCGAGCGTCGACTATTTACTTATCTATCGAGTCTTAAAGATGATTTATGTGCATATGGTTTCTCACTACTCCGCTCGTGCAAAGCTCAATATGTCTTTCACTGAGTCCCGGGCCAGGACACGCATTCGTGCACATTCCACTGCATTATTCACCGAGTCCCTCACTAGAGGGCCGGGACACGCTATATATATGTATATGATGATGTGATTATATGGGGATGGAGGCCAGCATGGCATATGATGATTTTATTCACCGAGTCCCTCACTAGAGGGCCGGGACACGCTATGTATATATATGATGACATGATGACATGATTTTACTTACCGATTCCCTCATTAGAGGGCCGGGATACGCTATATGTACATGTACATGATGACTATTTTCTTATGTCATTCAGTCTCATAATGTCATTGACACGCATGATTTATGTTTCAAAGACAAGTTTTATGGTTTTTTGGTTACGGTACTAATTTTCCGTACTCCTTACTTCAAGATGGTTCGTTTCTCGTATTTCATGCTTTACATGCTCAGACATATTCGTACCGACCCCTTCCTTCGGGGGCTGCATTTCATGCCACGCAGGTATATACAGATGAGTCGAAGATGTTCCAGCTGGATTGGCGAGCTCCATTTCCTCCCGGAGTGCTGCCGAGTCAGAGTGCTTTTGTTATGGTATCCAGAGTTATGTTAGAGACTTTGCAGACAGTGTCGTGTATATAAGATGTCACTTTTGTAAGTGGCTATGTAAGTCGATGTATTATTATGCATTGTGTTACAAGTTCATATGTTATAGATTTTATTTGATTTGAGAAAGATTAAAAGCAAATTGTTCTTCGAAAAGCTTTCCTTATGCATTCCGTCATGATTTAAGGGCCCAGCATGATTATGAGTATAACGAGAGTCAGTGGGTTCGCTCGGCCCTAAGTAAGGGTCGGGTGCCCATCACGCCCTATCGAAAATTAGGGTGTGACACAAACAACCAACCTTCCACCCTAAAACTCCACATTCCAAAACACCAATCGACAAACCTATCCCCAAGTTTACCAAAACAACCCGAATGAGGCAATCCCTTAGGTAATCTTACAATAAACACCCCAAGCTCCACCCCAAGTCCAAACACAAGATCCCTTTCCTAACCAAAACCAATACTAACGCCACTACCAATACCCCATGAATGAAGAGGAGTATGATGACTATCCACAAGGTAACTGGTGGGACGATAAATGGAAAGGAGGGAGGCATGGAGGAATGAATAACCGGGGGAGGGGTGGGAGAGGAGGCTTTGAGAGATTTTTGAGCCATGACCCTAGATTCCAAGGTCATGTAGACTTAGGGAGTGTCTAAGGTTATGAAAATCGTGGAAGATGGCAAGATAATGAGAGAAATTTGAACACCATCAAGGTGAACCTTCCTACGTTCCCAGGAGGTAGCAATCCGGAAGAGTTCCTTGAATGGAAATTGCAAAGTGAGCGCATCTTCCTCACGAACAATGTGTCTGAAGCCTTGAAGGCAAAGTATGCCCTCACTCAATTTGAGGGATACGCTTCTACTTTGTGGGAATCCAAGAAGTTACAAAGAGCTCAACAACACATCTATGATCTCCCAACTTGGAACGACTTGATTGAGCTCATGCAGACAAGGTGGCTTCCACCCACATACCACCAAGATGCACTCAAAAGGTTATACATGTTGAAGCAAGGGTTGAAAAGTGTGGAAGCATACTTTGATGAGTTTGAGGTTTTGCGGATGAAGTCCAAGATAGAAGAGCATGAGGAGTACAATATTATAAGGTTTGTAAACTTAAATCGGGACATCTCTAAACTGATGAGGCTCAAGACTTATAATAGTCTTGAAGAGGCATTCCATGACGCATCCAAGGTTGAGGCGGATCTAAAAGAAGAGAGGTCCGACAAAGACAAAAGCAAATCGTCTTCAACTTAGACCAAAGGTGTTACATCCCGTATTTTTTGGACCAGGAAATTGAACCGTCCAACATGAGCGATTTTACCGACGCCGTAGGATTTGGTCATATTCAAGCATGAAAATCAAGAACTCAGTGTATACAAGGAATGAAGTCCCGAAATGATTTAAGACGAAAAAGTGTGACGACGATGATTGAAAATAATATTTTTTGTGTGGCAAATGAGGCTATGGACTAGTGTTATATCACATGGTCATGGTAATGGTTATATGGAGTGTGCTAAATGTGATCACTATTTAAGTGAATTGAGATCAAGAAATTATTTATGTGCGTAATTGGCTAAATGTCGAATTTTAAGTGGAGACAAGGAATAAAATAATCTAATGAGCAATAATGGGTGGCAACACCCTTCTCCACGTGTTACTATGCATATTGATCATGGTGGTGAGTCAAATGCACCTTAAGTGCATATTGACACATTAGAAACAAAGTGAAATTGTAAACATTTAAGTTGGCACTATCCATTACGTGGAACAAAAGTAAATATATTGTATGACGACATATTATACACACACATCAACGTATTAGTGTGTAAATACACACACATCAACATTATTCCATGAACGTACACAGCTATGTTGTTCAATTTTATTTCGGGTTTCACTCACCGCTTCGATCTCGTTATTCCATTTTGTCGTGTTGTTTTCGAGCTTTCTTCAAAGTGAAGTAAGGTGGAAGAAGAGTACTTCTTTGCATATAAGGTAAGAAATCCTCTCTCCTAGATGTATTTGATTTATCTAAGTCGTATCTACATTGCTAGATGAAAGAAATACAAAAATTATATCGAAAATCGGATAAATTGGTGTTGTAGTTCGGTAGACTGTTTTTTGAGGTTATTCTTAGTATGTTCTAAAAGAAAAGGGAAAGGAAAGAGTAATCGGTCTACAAGGGGCTGCTACGTGCAACTTTAGGAAGAAGACTCTTGGTTCCTTTTCACTTTTTTACCTTTAGATAAAATATACATGTTGATTCCATTTCACTTCCATTTTTAGTTGTTATATTCCTATGGAATGGTACTGTAGCACCCAGTAATTTGTTGGAGATGATATCTTGCTTCCCAAAAAGAAGATACCAAGTTAAACAATTGAGGAAACCGTGAATAACGACATAGAGTCGGTTTCCTCCGGGTGATAGCAAATCGGAGATTTCTTCGAAGTAAGGTGGCAGAAGATTAATTCTTGGCATGTAAAAATTTCCCTCTGCTAGATATATTTAAATTCATCCAGGTCATAGGTAAATTGTGAGATGGGAACTACGGAATTAATAGCGGGACATCGGATAAATTATTGTTGTTGTTGTGTGGGATGATTTGAGGTATATTTTTTAGTTATGTTGTAGCTGAAAATGGTTGGAGTAACTTGGGTATATTGTTGTTGTTGTCATTGATAAAATTGGAGGAGTGTGTTTGATAATAGTGTATGGGCTTATCGCTCGTCATGAAATGTTTGTGACTTGTTGTTGCTACATGGTATCTTGTTATTGATGTATATACTTGCTGGATTGTTCTGGTTGTTGTTGTTGATATATGGAGTTTGGGAAAATGAGAAGAACGGGGGAGGTGCTGCCCATTTTGTTTTAGGATAAGTTAAAGTTTCATTATACGATTAAGAGAATCGTTTGTATAATTAACAATGGTATCATTGCTGTTAGATATAGATCGTGGAGCAGATACGAGTTGAGTTCTTGAGCCATTGAGCTAAGATTAGGTATGTTAAGGCTATCCCTTTCTTTCTTTTTGGCATGAATTACATAAAGTGAGCGAACGACGAACATATATGACTCCAATGAACTCTAATTCTCAGTGGTACTTGACATGATTGTTGTCTTTGATTCTCAAGTGTTGGTTCATTCTGTTTATTTTTCTTGAGTTCTAAATGGTGATTCAGTATGTACATGATTGTTCTTAATATTCTACTCGTGCATATTGTTAATGTATCACTTCACCGAGTCCCGAGCCGGGTACGTATTTGTGCACAGTTACATTGTTCACCGAGTCCCTTACTAAAGGGCCGGGTACGGTATATATTTACATCTCTAGTCATTGCCTTCGGGGCTACTTGCATTGTTATTCTCTGCCTTCGGGGCTGTCACACCCTAATTTTCGATAGGGCGTGATGGGCACCCGACCCTTACTTAGGGCCGAGCGAACCCGCTGACTCTCGTTATACTCATAATCATGCTGGGCCCTTAAATCATAACATGAATATATAATGAAAGTTTTGCAGGAAACGAACATGCTTTTCATCTTTTTAAATCAAATAAAATCTGTAATTATATGAAATCTATAATATAATGCATAACAATACATCGGCTTATGGATCTATCTGCAAATTCTCTAACATGATCCAAGATAACATAACACATATACTCTAACTCGGCAGCACTCCGGGAAGAAATGGAGCTCGCCAATCCAGCTGGAACATCTTCTACTAATGTCTTCAGCTCACCTGGGTGCACCTGCGCGGCATGAAACGCAGCCCCAGAAGAAAGGGGGTCAGTACGGAATATGTACTGAGTATGTAAAGCATGAAATACCGTAACGGGATCATACTGAAATAACTAATGTAGAAAATCATAAGGCTTGCCTTTGGGACATAAATCATGCATGTCAATATCATGTCAAATTCATTATGAAACTTAGAAACATAAGTGAAAAATCATCTTGTACATATGCATATATATAACGTGCCCCGGCCCTCTAGTGAGGGACGCGGTAAGTAAAATCATCAGATGCATATACATATAACGTGCCCCGGCCCTCTAGTGAGGGACGCGGTGAATGAAGTCATCATATGCCATCCTGGCCACCTCCCCCATATCATCATATCATCATATATATATATATATATATATATATAACGTGCCCCGGCCCTCTAGTGAGGGACGCGGTGAACAATGCAATGGAGTTGCACGAATACATGCCCTGGCCCGGGACGCAGTGAAGGAAGTAGCAATAGCTCGCACGAGCAGAGTAGTGAGAAATTATATGCACATAAATCATTTTCAGAGACTCAATGAAGTAATCTAAACGAATCGTCATTTGAAAAATCGGGACAAAAATTACCTCAAATATCTTTCGGACACTACTCGGAAACATATCAAACATCATAAGCATATTAAGGAACCGTAGGGATCATAGTCATACGTCAAACCAATCCGAGTCCGCCTCGGAAAGTTACGGACATTATTCACTTTAGGACTTTCTACGAACATATCGAAGCGATCCGAGCCCTTCTGTGAAAGTTACGGACGTTCGTAGTTACAGAATCCTTTACACAAAATTTCTTTATGAAACTTTTTGAAATCCAATCATACAAAAGACATAAGGACTATAATTTGATTACATGAAAAATACAATATCAAGAAGCGAAAAGGAATCATAGACATGCTCGGATCACCAGAGTAGAGTTACCTCGAGGCTCGTATCATAGCCTATTCACAACTACGACATGCCAAAAGAAAGAAAGGTTAGGCTTTACATACCTCGTCCGCTTCCTACGCTAATCTGAACTTAAGTCTCGGCTTCTCGAAATCTACAACAACATCATTAGGCATCGAACATTAGCCATAAGCATCGAAGAATTCAATTCCAAGCCATCACTTTATTTACAGAAATTTGGGCAGCATTTCCCCTATAAATTTAACATCCCCGAGAATCCAACTCGGCTAAATCTTCAACAACAATACCAACAACCATTTTAACAACATCAATAATCCATTTCGAATGCATTCTAACATTAATAACTCCTTCCTACATAATTCGACGACATTCCAATTATATTCAATTCAAATACATACAATCAAGCCAATGCCAACGATCTCACATTCAAGTACTAATCCAAAACGATTCAAACAAAATTCAAGAACGCTTCAAACACTCCGCACATTATTCAAAACAACCCATCCAATATATCATGGAACCCAAAACCTCCCAAGTTCAAGAAAACAATAACAACACATTTCTTTCTTCCCAAATTCATAAACTATATCGACAACCACATATTTCAATGTCATTCATGTAAATGCAAGAACTATATTACCAATATACTAACTTCTTCATTAGCTCACAAACGGTCCCAACTTCCACTTATATCATCCAATAACTTTGTTTTCATCACATAATCCACAACACAACAACCAAAATATACTTAAATAAAATTGGTTCTTCACCCCCTACACCACTACATAGACACGACCACAACATAACACACCACACTTTCATGCATTTCATTCATTTCCACATATCACAACATGCACAACCATCTATAAAACATGTAAGGAAGATTAAACCTCACCTTTTCCATTCGACTTCTCTTCTCGGCTAGGTTGTGCAACTTGCGAAAACGGATGTTTTACTTGCTCCAACAACAACTCCATGTTATAGAGGACCTTCCAATTGGTAGGAAAGCAAGGAGAAAATAATTTTTCTTGTTCAAAATTGGGTGACCATGTTCGGCCAGCCCTCCTTGGCCGAATGGTGTTCTTCAATTTTTCTCCATGTTTCTTGAAATTTCTAAGGTAGAAAAGATGACTAATTGTGTCTAGCTTGGTCATCCATAATATATATATACTTGGCCCCTAAAAATATAAAATGAACACATGTACCCCTCATAATTTGAGCTAATTAAATTTGGCCAACCAAGGGGGAAGAGGGCCCCACATCTCCACGGCCATACATGGCCATTTGGCCACTTCATGAAATTTTGTTTTCCAACTTTTAGCCCCTAGTTTTTCCTTATTCCAAATTTACCCTTAATGCTCCATACCAATAAAAGATAAATATGCAACTTATGCATTCTTAACAAAACCGGAAAAAAAATAACCTTGTCCTTAACTTTCCACAATTTACTCGGAATATCCCGACGTACAAAATACGGGATATAACAGGGGCTATCCATATTACAGGTTGTTTCTCATACTTCTATTATGACTTATATCTCACTCCTGTTTCTCATACTTCTATTATGACTTATATCTCACTCTTTATGATTACCGCCCTTACATACTCGGTACATTGTTCGTACTGACGTCTCTTTGCCTGGGGGCGCTGTGTTCATGCCATACAATCCTAGATCGTTTTGCAGGTAAAAGTATTCAGCTAGGATGGTTGGCTATCAGCTGGGATTGGCAAACTCCATTTTCTTCCTGGAGCAGTGCCGAGTTATTATGGTTATCATATGTGTGTACAGGTATGTCGGGGCCCTGTCCCAACTCATATGATTCAGGTGTTTTCTCTTAGAGACTTTGCAGACAGTGTCCTATGGTTAGAATATTAAGATGTCATGTGTTGAATAAAGCGACCATGTAGGCCGATATGTCAATTTGACTTACTCGATTTTTGATTAACTGAGTATCGTTCGCAAATTTCTATGGTTTGACTGAAAGAACTTTATTATATTTTCGAAAAAAAAATTATATGTCCAGTTTCATTATGTGAATGCCAGAGGGTTCGCTCAGCTCTAAGTAAGAGTTGGGTGCCCATCATGCCCTGATGGGATTGGGGCGTGACAAAGTGGTATCAGAGCAGTTCGTCCTAGGGGTTGTTTGCAAAGTCGTGTCTAGTAGAATCTTATTTATAGTGTGTTGCGCGCCACATTTATAAACATAAGGCTACAGGGAATTTAGGATGGTTACTTTTCTTTTATATCTAAGATAGTGCGATAGAGCCAAGCTATAGGAAATGAGATTCCTTATACTAACCCTTGATTTTAGCAGAAGAACGGTATCGACCGAAGAAAGTGATTGATGATATTGAAAGTTACAGAGGTAAGTCACTTCGCTGAGGCTACGTTATCAGAATATGTATTTATATGATAATGGATTGGTTGTCAAACAGGTAAGTCAGTGTAAGTACAACAGAGGAATTGATTAAATGTATGTCTTGATGATAAGTTCAGTTACAAGTTTGTGAACTAAATAAATTGAATGAATCGGTACAAAAGTAAGCAACGGTACGAAGGATGTATGTCGGGTAAGGTAATAATATTGAGGTGTGATTGAAATGTAAAGCCGAAGAAGGAAAGGAAAAGTAAATAGGAAGGTATAACAGGGCCGATCCCTAATGGATCAGGTACACCTCGAGGTGTGATATATGAGGTAAGTTTCGACATCCTTGTACTTTTACTTAAAATTGGGAGCCCTGTGTGGCTGAGATATGTCATATATCTATTAGCTCTGTGAGGCATTGTTGGTATTTGCTGCGTGCAGGTTTTGGATAGTAAGAAATATAGAGGAAACTCTGCTGAAATTTTCCTAGAATTCAAAGGAGATAAGATATAAGCTTGTAATGTGTCCTAGCGGGAAAAGATGTTGTGTAAAAAGTAATGGCAGGACGGGATTAAGTTAGGAGTATCGTTGACAACTAAAAAAGATGAGTTAAACGTTGTTGAATTGATAGTAACGGTAATTATAAAATCAACATTGATATGGTAAAGAGAAATACTCGAGTAAATTAGGGAGACTGGTAGTAATAAAACATGACATAGAAGAAAAAGGGTAACTCCAATAGAGTTTGATACTGAAGTATTGATTGGATGGATAAGCACAAGTAAAATACGACAAGTCTATTAGCAAAATAAAGTAACAGCATGACTGAGACAGGGGTATGAAATACGAAGAGTTATAACGAATGTGTCACACCTCGATCTTACTAGGGTGTGATGGGCACCCGACCCCATATTCGGAGCCGAGGGAACCCGCGAACTCTTATTACTCACATATTCTCTTTGGATTCTTAAATCAAATGAAAGTAAAATACATAGTAAAATTTCCAAAATCTTTTTGCCGTTTCTCAAATTAAACGCGTCCGTAAACATAAGGGCTCAGTAACATAATGTATAATAAAAATGCATCATTTTTTGGTGGAACCATTTTCAAAACTGACACACTAGACCCACGACTCTGTCTGCAAAGTCTCTAACTTCGAACAGACTGCACAGCACATCTAATCTGACTCGGTAGCACTCCAGGTACAAATGGAGTCTACCAACTCCACTGGAACGTCTTCTGCAATAGCTCTTACTTGTCTGAGTGTACCTGCGCGGCATGAAACGCAGCGCCCACAAAAAGGGGCATCAGTACGAAAAATGTACCGAGTATGTAAGGCATGAGTAATATCATGAAATCATAATAGAGAACATAAAACACAACATAGGAGAGTGATATAACATGTATCTCTGTTTGTTTACCATGATAGATATTGTGCAAGTTAACTTTACCTTTTGTAGTACTATATAGATACTGCAAGTAAACTGCCCGACCGTGTAGGTGCGGTATATAACTGCCCGACTATATAGGTGCGGTGGACTACTGCCCGACCATATAGGTACGGTGTAACGCTTTTACGAGCGGACCATGGAATAAAGGAGTAATCTGTCATCTGAGTGCCCCTTGGGGCGGATGCCATGCATGCTAGCTTTTAAAAAAATATGTAAATATCTGTAAGTAAACTGCCCGACCCCGTAGGATCGGTGCCCGTCCATATAGGAACGGTGTATAAGCCCGCGTCCAGGCCTCCCGCGTCCGGGGTATAATCTGCCCACTGCAGTGGTGTGTCTGCCCGGCCGCCCGTCGGACGGCACGGTGTCATAAAACAAATCATATGTAAATATAAAGCATGCATGAGAGCCCAAGTGAAATCTACAACTCTATCGGAGTGACGTAAGGTCGGTAACCTCCGATTACATTATGAATAATCAGGATCGCCCTGCCTCACCTTGAAGGAACAATTATAAGGCGAGACTATCAATCAAGGATAACATCACGGGAAAACATAAAACAGGGTCATGTCATATCATTTCATATACTTTGAAACCTTTAAAAATAGTCATTATCCAAAAATTAGCTTAACATTTCATATCGTCGTATTCATGGTGAGAACATATCCTTGACATATTCGTCCTAGTCATTTTCTCATATCTAGCATCATCATTGTCATCATAAAATCCTGGTCGTTGTTTTGGTCATAAAAACTTTCAAAAATCGTAAAACTTGGATTTTGGAGAAAAATGGATATTTTGGAAAACATTCATAAACTTTTAGGAAGGAAAATCATACTTGAAATCATAACTTCTAACTTTTGAAAATAAGGACGTTACGGGAGCATTTATAAAATCGCAACGTATGATTCATGCCATAGAAGGAAAAGGGACGAGCCTTAACATACTGTCTCACGACCAACTAGCTACGCTTAATTGTCCAAGCTCGCTACCGCTATTCTACATTCAAGAAAATTGATGCAACCATTAGATTCATTACTAAGCACGCTTGTCTTGATTTTTCAAATAAATTCACTTATGATCTGCCGAAATTTCGGCAGCATCTCCCCTGTAGATACACCATCCCCGAGAGTCTTACTCGGCCCAAATCATCAACAACAATCCGGGAATTCAACCCGGCCAAACTATCAACAATACCAACAATTATTCTAGCAACACTTCAACATTCAATTCTATTCAATTCAATTCAATTCACATGACTTTCAAAACGATTCAATCAACATACTAATCCATCCAACACCCTCCAACTCCAATAAAACCAATAACAATACATTTCCTTTTCTTCCAAATTCATGACTCCACACTAACAGCATCATATTAACAATACCACACTAACAACATTATCTTCCATGCATGCAAGAACATTTCATTCAATTTATATAAGCTTCTAAAACAAGTCTCCAACTACTACAATTTCATTAAGATCATTAAGCTTTTACTAGCAACATAAAATCCACAACACAACAACCAAAATACCAAATGGAATTAAATCACCATGGCTTGTCAAACCACACCCCATTCGGCCACACCACAACAACAACATATTTTATGAATTTTCCATCTTTTCCTATGCATTACAACAACAACTAATACACTACATAAAATTAATTCAATCTTTTAGCACAATATCACACACACACGGCCAACACCCACAACTTTCATATTTCCATGAATTCCATTCATTTCCACATACTACAACATACCAAACCATTCATAACATATAAAAGAAAATGAATTCTTACCTTTTTCCTTCAACTTCCACACTTAGCTAGAATTATAACTTTTGCAAGAATATGTGTTCTACTTGCTCCAACAACTCTTCCATGTCATAGAGGACCCTCCAATTGGTAGGAATACTTGAAGAAAAATATTTTTCTCCTTCACTCCCTCTTGGCCTTGTTTGGCCGAATCCCCTTCTTATTTTCTTTCTTTTTTTTTTCTTTCTTTCTTTCCTTCTCTCCAAATTCTTAATTCAAAAGATGAACCCCTCTTATATATATATATATATATATATATATATATATATATATATATATATATTCTTCCAAATCATGTGAGGGGCACATGCCCTCTCTCTACATTTTTCTAGAATTTCCTTTTCTTTTCTTGAAAATTTTTTCCAAAATAAAAGATGACTTATTTTTGTCATCTTTTCTCTTTTTTTTTTTTTTTTTTCACATGGCCAATTGGCCCTTTTAGAACTTTCATGAACCTTTTAGTGAAATTCCCATTTTGCCCCTCAACTTTCCTCAATATTACCATTTTGCCCCTAGCCTTCCACATTATTTTCATCGGCCATTTTGCAAATTTTTCTTTTTACCCTTGGCCTCTCCCAACATTTCCATACTACCAATGTTCATAAATAATATTCATAACCAACTTGTACATTAAAATAATTTTGGAAATAATCTTGTCTTTAACTTCTCGCAATTATCCCGAATTATCCGAACGTACGAAATACGGGCTATAACATCCTCCCCCCCTTTAGAACATTCGTCCTCGAATGTTTAACTGACCTTATGGGGCGTCATAATATTTCGGGAGGGTCCCTTTTATAGCTGCTCTTTCCTTTATGCCCGTTTCTTATCCTTTACCTTATTCTCCTTATAATCGAACTTCTCGGTTTTTACATGAATTTTTAATCCGTGTCATGGATTTCCTTTTGCCAATCTGTCGAAGTACCCCTCGTACTTCCCTATGCTTTTCCTACTTTTTGGACTGTGTTGCGATTCCTCTTTAAGTCCAATATAATATGTTCTCCCCCCCTTTTAAGGGGTTCCTTATATGCCAACAGTCCTTTTATGAAGTCTTCGTCTATACCTTATTCCTTGTCTTCCTTCCCAACTCTGTGTCTAACATATCAGGAACCTCTAATCCTAAGTTTTTCTTTTACTTTCTGCCTATGTCATCATTTTGTCCCCATTTCCTACCCTTTCGTTCACTATTCGTCCTTCCACTTACGTAAATCACCTGCTCATAACTCCTCTTTAACTGCGCGTCGGTGCTGTAGCTGTACGTCCATATTTCGCAAGTGTTCCGCTACTTTTGTTCTTAGCATAGAATCCTTACAATTTTCGCTCTCTCTTCATCCTTATTCATCGGGTCTTTAACTATATTTGTGATGCTATAGCCGAGCGGTCTCTTATGCACGCTCCCTCCATTTTATTTTATTTCCGCTAAGATCAAATCCCTCAGACCTCACATGAATTCTTATTCCACACCTTCAACTTCCACTCGACAACGTCGACCCATTGCCTTTATATACCTTTCAATACCAAAGTCTTATAGTATCGTCACTAAACTTAGTCATTCCTTCTCTTACTTCACATTTTCTTGTCACGGTTACTATTCCTTTAGCCTCACTTATTGCAATTAGTTCTCGAATTCCATACATTCCTCTCCTGTCTTCTTTTACCACACTCTACCCCTTTTTCATA
This sequence comes from Lycium ferocissimum, assembly GCF_029784015.1. Classification (NCBI taxonomy): domain Eukaryota; kingdom Viridiplantae; phylum Streptophyta; class Magnoliopsida; order Solanales; family Solanaceae; genus Lycium; species Lycium ferocissimum. Next base: position 47,637,569 of record NC_081347.1, on the reverse strand, counting down.
TGCTTATTTCGATTCCTTTCCCAAATAGTCTCGTGTTTTACCGGTAGTTTTTCTCGGGAGCTCCATTTACTGAGGTTTCCTACCTTTCACCCCCTTCCGGCAGTTTAATCTCTTCATTTTCCACCTACTCGCTCTCTCTCTTTTCCAACTATCGTCACGTTGGAATTTCCAATCTCAACCTATAGTAGAATAATAACAGCTTACTTTGCAACACTTGTATCATTTACTCTCGATGTCTCTCGAACTTCGGCACCCTTACTCGATTGATACCTTTTATATCGTAACTTCGATTGTTGGGACTCACATGTCCACTGATACAATCCTATATGGGATATCCTACACCTTCATATATATATATATATATAATTACTATCAACTAACCCACCAAATACTTCCAAACACTGTTCAAGCCTATCCTATTTCTAAGGCTGTGATGCACTTCCTGTCTCTTTACCGAGCAAGTCTGCCTCGTCCTGCGCGTCCTCTTATGGTCTCCAACCATTCCATATGCTCTAGTTTCCCTTAGGCTACCCTAACTTCTCACTTGTCTCTTAGGTCCGAATATATCGAATTTCTCGCATACTTCCCAGGGGGTCACCCATCATAGAATTGCTCCCACCTGAGCACGCTTAACCTCGAAACTTTGGTGGAATCCAGTGCCTCAATGCTGATATAATCGCATCCACTTCCTCGTATGACCTTTATTACATATTCTGGAGCAAGTTGAAGCCTTACAGATTCTGAAACATTTTCGTAACACGTCCTTTCTTTTATAATTACCGTTTTACCCTTTTCACTTCTTGATGTTCACTTTCCAGGTAGTGATCGCACCTTCATCGCCATGCCAAATCCATAACCTTTCTGAAACGTCGCATCTCGCTTATTGCCTGTTTATCGTATTTCCTTTTCGCACTTCTTTCTCTTAGATGTGCCCATTCTGGTAGGGCCTCCTTTATTATTCTCACTATTCAAATCTGCACACAGTAAATATTAACAATACCTTACAGGCATTCACATGTATACGACACATCTAAGCCATCCAGAACCCCCAGTTTCGATGACAGGACAAAATATCAATACCTACCCCTGTAACTTTCCGTATCGCTCCTCACTTTCTCCCGTCGTAGGAAAAACTTGTATAAAGGATTTCACTTTCCTGTGACTTGGCTCTATCGCACGATGTAGGATAGAAAGAAGGTCAACAATCCCTAGATGCCCCGCAGCCTCCTGTTTATAAATGTGGCCGGCTTCACACCCATAAACAGGACTCTCGGACACGACTTTGCGTACAACCCTTAGATCGACCTGCTCTGATACCACTTTGTCACACCCCGATCTTACTAGGGTGTGATGGGCACCCGACCCCATATTCGGAGCCGAGCGAACCCGCAAACTCTTATTACTCACATATTCTCTTTGGATTCTTAAATCAAATGAAAGTAAAATACATAGTAAAATTTTCAAAATCTTTTTGCCGTTTCTCAAATTAAACGCAGTCTGTAAACATAAGGGCTCTGTAACATAATGTATAATAAAAATGCATCGGCTGGTGGAACCATTTTCAAAACTGACACACTAGACCCACGACTCTGTCTGCAAAGTCTCTAACTTCGAACGGATCGCACAAGACATCTAATCGACTCGGCGGCACTCCGGTACAAATGGAGTCTACCAACTCCGCTGGAACGTCTTCTGCAATAGCTCTTACTTGTCTGAGTGTACCTGCGCGGCATGAAACGCAGCGCCCACAAAAAGGGCGTCAGTACGAAAAATGTACCGAGTATGTAAGGCATGAGTAATATCACGAAATCATAATAGAGAACATAAAACACAACATAGGAGAGTGATATAACCTGTATCTCTGTTTGTTTACCATGATAGATATTGTGCAAGTTAACTTTACCTTTTGGAGTACTATATAGATACTGCAAGTAAACTGCCCGACCGTGTAGGTGCGGTATATAACTGCCCGACCATATAGGTGCGGTGGACTACTGCCCGACCATATAGGTACGGTGTAACGCTTTTCGAGCGAGACCATGGAATAAAGGAGTAATCGTCATCCGAGTGCCCCTTGGGGGGCCGATGCCATGCATGCTAGCTTTTAAAAAAAAACATGTAAATATCTGTAAGTAAACCGCCCGACCCCGTAGGATCGGTGTATAACTGCCCGTCCATATAGGAACGGTGTATAAGCCCGCGTCCGGGGTATAATCTGCCCACTGCAGTGGTGTGTCTGCCCGGCCACCCGTCGGACAGCACGGTGTCATAAAACAAATCATATGTAAATATAAAGCATGCATGAGAGCCCAAGTGAAATCTACAACTCTATCGGAGTGACGTAAGGTCGGTAACCTCCGATTACATTATGAATAATCAGGATCGCCCTGCCTCACCTTGAAGGAACAATTATAAGGCGAGACTATCAATCAAGGATAACATCACGGGAAAACATAAAACAGGGTCATGTCATATCATTTCATATACTTTGAAACCTTTAAAAATAGTCATTATCCAAAAATTAGCTTAACATTTCATATCGTCGTATTCATGGTGAGAACATATCCTTGACATATTCGTCCTAGTCATTTTCTCATATCTAGCATCATCATTGTCATCATAAAATCCTGGTCGTTGTTTTGGTCATAAAAACTTTCAAAAATCGTAAAACTTGGATTTTGGAGAAAAATGGATATTATGGAAAACATTCATAAACTTTTAGGAAGGAAAATCATGCTTGAAATCATAACTTCTAACTTTTGAAAATAAGGACGTTACGGGAGCATTTATAAAATCGCAACGTATGATTCATGCCATAGAAGGAAAAGGGACGAGCCTTAACATACCTGTCTCACGACCAACTAGCTACGCTTAATTGTCCAAGCTCGCTACCGCTATTCTACATTCAAGAAAATTGATGCAACCATTAGATTCATTACTAAGCACGCTTGTCTTGATTTTTCAAATAAATTCACTTATGATGCGAAATTTCGGCAGCATCTCCCCTGTAGATACACCATCCCCGAGAGTCTTACTCGGCCCAAATCATCAACAACAATCCGGGAATTCAACCCGGCCAAACTATCAACAATACCAACAATTATTCTAGCAACACTTCAACATTCAATTCTATTCAATTCAATTCAATTCAATTCACATGACTTTCAAAACGATTCAATCAACATACTAATCCATCCAACACCCTCCAACTCCAATAAAACCAATAACAATACATTTCCTTTTCTTCCAAATTCATGACTCCACACTAATAGCATCATATTAACAATACCACACTAACAACATTATCTTCCATGCATGCAAGAACATTTCATTCAATTTATATAAGCTTCTAAAACAAGTCTCCAACTACTACAATTTCATTAAGATCATTAAGCTTTTACTAGCAACATAAAATTCACAACACAACAACCAAAATACCAAATGGAATTAAATCACCATGGCTTGTCAAACCACACCCCATTCGGCCACACCACAACAACAACATATTTTATGAATTTTCCATCTTTTCCTATACATTACAACAACAACTAACACACTACATAAAATTAATTCAATCTTTTAGCACAATATCACACACACACGGCCAACACCCACAACTTTCATATTTCCATGAATTCCATTCATTTCCACATACTACAACATACCAAACCATTCATAACATATAAAAGAAAATGAATTCTTACCTTTTTCCTTCAACTTCCACACTTAGCTAGAATTATAACTTTTGCAAGAATATGTGTTCTACTTGCTCCAACAACTCTTCCATGTCATAGAGGACCCTCCAATTGGTAGGAATACTTGAAGAAAAATATTTTTCTCCTTCACTCCCTCTTGGCCTTGTTTGGCCGAATCCCCTTCTTTTTTTTTTTTTTTTTTCTTTCTTTCTTTCCTTCTCTCCAAATTCTTAATTCAAAAGATGAACCCCTCTTATATATATATATATTCTTCCAAATCATGTGAGGGGCACATGCCCTCTCTCTACATTTTTCTAGAATTTCCTTTTCTTTTCTTGAAAATTTTTTCCAAAATAAAAGATGACTTATTTTTTCATCTTTTCTTTTTTTTTTTTTTTTTTTTTTCACATGGCCAATTGGCCCTTTTAGAACTTTCATGAACCCTTTAGTGAAATTCCCATTTTGCCCCTCGACTTTCCTCAATATTACCATTTTGCCCCTAGCCTTCCACATTATTTTCATCGCCCATTTTGCAAATTTCTCTTTTTACCCTTGGTCTCTCCCAACATTTTCATACTACCAATGTTCATAAATAATATTCATAACCAACTTGTACATTAAAATAATTTTGGAAATAATCTTGCCTTTAACTTCTCGCAATTATCCCGAATTATCCGAACGTACGAAATACGGGCTATAACAGAATGTGAATACATTGGTAGGACAACTTATGTGGTATGTGTAATAGGGATGATCAGAAAGAGTAACAGGTTAAATATGCTTACTTCATGAGGTTCATTCTATTTTATAAGCAGGCTTGCAAAAGAGATCAAGTAGTGGCACTCTATGGAGTTGATTATGATCAGGATATAATGAAAACGTAGCAAGAATGGTAATACAAAGTAAGTAAAGTATTGCAAGGAAACGACTAAAGAGGTGACATATTCTATATGAATAAAGAGTGAATGCAAGTGTGAAACCAATAAGCGAGCCATGGGGCAGTAGATAAGAAAGCTTATAAGACCTTGTTAGGGGAAAGTCCAACATAGAGGTTTCGCCATGACAGAAATGATAGCAAGCAAAAGGAAAAAGAAAGTCAACTTGAAAAAGAAATAAGAGAAAAGTGATATGGCAAGGTAGTAACAGTTTATGATTTGTATAATTGAGATCACGAGTGATATCTTTGGTTGGATGTAAAAGACCAAGACTATGGAAATATGAATAACAAAATAGAACGATTTTTTGGAAAAGGATCAGCATAATACGTCAGAATGAATAGAATAAGTTTTGGAAGTGAAGAATGGATTGTATAGAAGTAATATATTCTAAAGGACAAAGGGGTGCTGAGTTAAGAATAGGGTTCCTCCTGTGAGGAATAAAGGATTGATTATAAAACGGGAGGTAATAAGATAAATTGAGGAGGAAAGAATGTAAAGGAATAAGAATGGGCGAAGTACGCGCGCTTAAGAAGTAGTTGTATTGTGAGAAAGGGAAGATGCAAATCCTAAGAATATCCTATACCAAGACAGAACGAGTAAAGTGTATAGGAATAAGATGGAAGGAAGAATGTGTCCATGAGTTATGAGCTTACCGCGTGACGATAAAGCGGTAAAGCAAGGCTATCATCAACGACAAATACGAGATGAATATGATTTGGTTTTGAAATCAATGTTGAGTGCAACACAAGAGTTAAAGAGTATGAGGCATAAGAGGTATTAGTTGCGCATGAGACTTAGATCCTTGAAAACAAAGATGGCGAGTTTAAGGAAAAATGCATTTGCGGTTACTATAAGTCGAATACGGGAAAGAGAGGAATGACTTGAGATGGGAAGAAAAGGGAAGGTTGACGCTATAAGTGAACTCTGAATATCGAAGAATGGGATAAGTGACATTACATGGATGGTATGGATATCTTGAGATACTACTATTTTGAGCATCCCTATGGGACAGAAGTTGCTAATTGGAGCGGATGTAGACATTGACTCATAACTAATGGTTGAGCTAAGTAAAATACATCCTTGTTTGGATTACTGTGTTGGTTGTATTATCTGATTACAAAACTGCAAGATGAGCATGTTAAGACTTCACACATGAATTACCGTAGCTATAAATTATAGGAAATGACATGAATATGATGCAGTATAATAAGGGAATTAAGAAAAGGGATATATGAATTCAAGATTGGAAACGAGGTAACGGATTTGAGAATGGTATAAGTAAGACCCTTAAGGGGGGAAGCAAGTAAAGAAAATACAAGTGTAGAGATTGAAATGATGAATCCTAAGATGTGACAGATATAGACTCTAAAACAAAAAGTGGGAGTTATGTAGAAATAAGTCTTATAGCTAGTAAATAATGAACAAGAATCGAGCGGGTATCTGAGACCGTACTGGAAATCATTCGTGAAGACCTTGAACAACATGACATTTGGAAGCAAATAACTCAAGGAATATTGTAAAGGACAGCGATGCTATCTTTTGGAATAGAGGCAAAGGAATTGAAAGTAGAGTCGTTTGTTAATGATATTGCTATTTAAAAGTGACAAATAAGAAGGGACATAAAGTTTTCTATAGTAGAATATAAGATGTGATAATCAAGGGACAATAAAAGAAAGAAAAGAGTATGACGAGATAAGTTACAACAGATAGACAAAAGAGTTTTGGTATGTATGAGATACGTAAAATAGCACGAACCAAAGGAAGGGAAGTTTACGAATAAGATTAGATGTTCATACACGAATCACACAAGACCGGTTATGTAACCTGAGTAAATACATGTCGAGAATGAAACCAATTGGGTACTTAAAAAGAGGAGTAAGAGGTAAGCAAGAATAGTGTGTTTGTGATACTCCGGGTCAGTTAAGGGGAAATATATGGTAAATTGAGTCGAAATGTTGAGTTGGAATTATCATAAAGGACAAATAGGACAATTACTCTGAATATGATATAGGTATATGTTATATGTTTCCTACGATAGCCCTGGGGTGTGTTAGATTACCCACAAATTCAATAGGATCATCGAATAAAGGGGGTTTTACTAGAAGAATATTACGCCTTGGAACTTTCAATTTTTGTATCAGAATGGTTATAGCGAATTTCCAACAGTTTATCAAGGGTTATGAAATTATCAAAATTTTGAAGCCTTTAATGAGTCGACGGGGGACACCAACGACAGGATATCTCGAATTGAATTTATCCAGACTCTATAGATGTGGATCAATACCATTATCATAGTCATATGGAAGAAAGGAAGTGGGAGAGATTTGCAAACCATGTGAGACTTAATACCATTATTGAGAAAGAAAAAGGATCAACAAGTCTGAGTATCAAAGAGGATCATATCAGGAAAGTGACTCACTTATATCTCTTAAAAGGATATTCCCGAGGAATCAAGGGATTATTGCAACCGAGAGTCATTACTAAGAAGGAAACTCATTTTCAACTATTCAAAAGGAATGTTATAGATAATGCATGTCAGAGGATTAAAATGATGACTCCAAGAAGGATGTACGCTATGGACTATGTGACCTAAATAAAGAGTGGAAGTAGACCTATAAGAATTAGAAGAGAGAACAAGAAGAACCAATATGCGATGGTAAACCTAACCAAGGGAAAGACAACTTCTATTCTACAATATTCTTTGGAAAGACGACTCCAAAACAAGAAAACTCAACTTAAGCTCCAAATGTAGATGGATATAGTAAGTTGCAGTCAATTATGGAAGTAGCTAAATTATGACCACTTTCTTTGGAAATTCAATAATAACTGATGTGAGGTGGAGAATAGTATTAAGTTAAGCAAGGAGAGGCACAGCATGATAGAAGAGTAATTGATTCGCCATAAGATCACCATAACCAGTATACGTATACAGGACTAGTTTAACATTCGAGAACGAATGTTCTAAAGGGGGGAAGGATGCTACATCCGTATTTTTTGGACCAGGAAATTGAACCGTCCAACATGAGCAATTTTACAGAGGCCGTAGTATTTAGTCACATTCAAGCATGAAAATCAAGGACTCAATGTATACAAGGAATGAAGTCCCGAAATGATTTAAGACGAAAAAGTGTAACGACGATGATTGAAAATAATATTTTATGTGCGGCAAATGAGGCTATGGACTATTGTTATATCACATTGTCATGGTAATGGGTATATGGAGTGTGCTAAATGTGATCACTATTTAAGTGAATTGAGATCAAGAAATTATTTATGTGCGTAACTGGCTAAATGTCGAATTGTAAGTGGAGACAGGGAATAAAATAATCTAATGAGCAATAATGGGTGGAAACACCCTTCTCCACGTGTTACTATGCAGATTGATCATGGTGGTGAGTCAAATGCACCTTAAGTGCATATTGACACGTTAGAAACAAAGTGAAATTGTAAACATTTAAGTTGGCACTTTCCATTACATGGAACAAAAGCAAATATATTTTATGATGACATATTATACACACATAGAAACGTATTAATGTGTAAATATACACACATCAACATTATTCCATGAACGTACACAGCTATGTTGTTCAATTTTATTTCGGGTTTCACTCACCAATTCGATCTTGTTATTCCATTTTGTCGTGTTGTTGAATTCGGGCTTTCTTCAAAGTGAAGTAAGGTGGAAGAAGAGTACTTCTTTGCATATAAGGTAAGAAATCCTCTCTCCTAGATGTATTTGATTTATGCAAGTCGTATCTACATTGCTAAATGAAAGAAATAAAAAATTAATTCGGAAATTGGATAAATTGGTGTTGTAGTTCGGTGGACTTTTTTGTGAGGTTATTCTTAGTATATTCTAAAAGAAAAGGGAAAGGAAAGAGTAATAGAGACACAAGGGGCTGCTACGTGCAACTTTAGGAAGAAGACTATTGGTTCGTTTTCATTTTTTTCCTTTAGATGAAATATGCATGTTGATTCCATTTCACTTCCATTTTTAGTTGTATATTCCTATGGAATGGACTGTAGCACCCAGCAATTTATTGGAGACGATATACTGCTTCCCAAAAAAGAAGATACCAAGTTCAACAATTGAGGAAAACGTGAATAACGACATAGAGTCGGTTTCCTCCGGGTGATAGCAAATCGGAGATTTCTTCGAAGTAAGGTAGCAGAAGATTAATTCTTGGCATGTAAGGTAAAATTTCCCTCTGCTAGCTATATTTAAATTCATCCAGGTCATAGGTAAATTGTGAGATGGGAACTACGGAATTAATAGCGGGACATCGGATAAATTATTGTTGTTGTTGTGTGAGCTGATTTGAGGTATATTTTTGGGTTGTGTTGTACCTGGAAATGGTTGGAGTAACTTGAGTATATTGTTGTTGTTGTCATTGATAAAATTGGAGGAGTGTGTTTGATAATAGTGTATGGGCTTGTCGCTCGTCGTGAAATGTTTGTGACTTGTTGTTGCTACATGGTATCTTGTTATTGATGTATATACTTCCTGGATTGTTCTGGTTGTTATTGTATATATATGGAGTTTGGGAAAATGAGAAGAACGGGGGAGGTGCTGCCCATTTTGTTTTAGGATAAGTTAATGTTTCATTATACGATTAAGAGAATCGTTTATATAATTAACATTGGTATCATTCTTTGTTAGATATAGATCGTGGAGCAGATACGAGTTGAGTTCTTGAGCCGTTGAGCTAAGAACAGGTATGTTAAGGCTATCCTGTTATATCCCGTATTTTATGCATTGGAACAATCCGGATTAATTATGACAGGTTAAGGACAAAGCCATTCCGGGATGCAAAGTCAGGATTTTTGGACCTTCGATTTTATTTTGAGTCATGAGTTGTGCATGAATTTGTTGCATGGGACAATTAGGAAAATTTGGGACCAAAATTGATATAGTTGGAACTTGCAAATCATGCAAATTGAGGCCCTTGGCCGTGTGAGTGGGAGATGGCTCCCACACAATTTTTGTGTCAACTTTTAATTGCTCCAACACATTAGTGTGGGCCAAGATCATGTGCAACTCTAGTGGGGGATTAAAAGATGACTTCTAAGTCATCTTTAGTCATTACAACACTTAGAAAATAACAAGAAGTTGAAGAACTCCCTCCACCAAACTCTCGGCCAAGAGCTAGGAAAACCAACTTTCATTCAAGCTCTTCTAAAATATTTTGTTGATGCAAACCCACTAATTTAAGATCCCTAAGTAGCGTGGAAGTGTTGTTGGGAGCGATCAACCCGCTAGTTTTCATTATCGCAAACCCTAGCCTATTGTGAAGTT
>NC_081347.1:47610602-47627537 GCF_029784015.1 Lycium ferocissimum | reverse complement strand
CGACTCTCGTGTTACTCATAATCATACTGGGCCCTTACACCATAAAATGAATGCACAATGCAAGCTTTCAAAGAATAACATACTTTTTATCTTTCTCAAATCGAATAAAATCTGTAACATATGAAATTTGTAATATATCGCATAATGATATATCGGCTTACATAGCCGCTTACAAAACTGACATCCCATATACACGACACTGTCTGCAAAGTCTCTAACATAAACCAAGATAACATAACATAAACACTCTAACTCGGCAGTGCTCCGGGAGGAAATGGAGCTCGCCAATGCTGGAACATCTTCTATCCGTACGCATGCACCGCGTGGTACGAAACGCAACCCCGAAGAAAGGGGGTCGTCGTGAATATGTACGAGCATGTAAAGCAGGAAATACAATAAATTAATCATAATGACATACGAGTATAGAAGATCGACAAAGAACTTTTAAAAAGCGTAAGGCTTGCCTCTGAAACTTAACTTATGTACATATGCATATATATATATATATATAGCGTGTCCTGGCCCTCTAGTGAGGGACTCGGTAAGTAAAATCATCATATACATGTATATATAGCGTGTCCCGACCCTCTAATGAGGGACTCGGTATGTAAAATCATGTCATCATGTCATCATATATATATACATAGCGTGTCCCGGCCCTCTAGTGAGGGACTCGGTGAATAGAATCATCATATGCCATCCTGGCCACCATCCCCATATCATCACATCATCATATACATATATAGAGCGTGTCCCGGCCCTCTAGTGAGGGACTCGGTGAATAATGCAAAGGGAATGTGCACTAATACGTGTCCTGGCCTGGGACTCAGTGAAAGACATATTGAGCTTTGCACGAGCAGAGTAGTGGAAAACCATATGCACATAAATAATCATTACAGACTCAATGGATAAGTAAGTAGTCGATGCCCGAGAGTTAAAACAGTAATCATGTTAAGTTCTTTTAAAAAAAGGGTCTTTAGGACTATACAAAAGAAAATCTCGGGGACCACGGATATACGTCAAACCAATCCGGGCCCGCACATGAAAGTTAAAGTCATTATAAGTTATAGAATCACTTGCGAACATATCAAAGCAATCCGGTTTCGTCTAAGAAAGTTACGGACATTTTCATCATAAAAATTCTTTTGGAACAAAACTCTTTATACAACATTTGTAATCCAATCACACAAAAGACGTAAGGACCATAATCCGACTACATGAAGAATGTCAACATCTAGGAGCAATTATGAATCATAAACATGCTCGGATTTCTAGAATAGAGTTACCCCCAAGGCTCATAACATATCATAACTTACTTACGTCTAGGACATGCCAAAAGAAAAGAAAGATAAGCTTTACATACCTCGTCCGCTTCCTAAGCTAATCCAAACTTATGTCTCGGCTTCTCGAGATCTACAATAATGTCATTAAGTACCAAACATTAGCCATAAGCACTTAAGAATTCAATTCCAAGCTATCGCTTTATTTACAGAAATTCGGGCAACATCTCCCCTATAAATTCAACAACCCCGAGAATTCAACTCGGCCAATATCATCAACAACAATACCAACAACCATACTAAAAACATCAATAAGTAATTCAAAACGTATTCTAGCATTAGTAACTCTTTTCTACATAATTCAACAACATTCCAATTATGTCCAATTCAACTACGTAATTTCAAGCCAACATCAACGCTCGCATGTTCAAGTAATAATCCGAAACCATTCAAACAAGATTCAAGAACATTTCAAACAATCCGTACAATATTTAACTCAACCCAACCAGCGTACCACATGACCCGAAACCTCCCAACTTTAATGGGAACAACAATAACATATTTCTTTCTTCCAAATTCATCAACTACACCAACAACTCACACATTGACAACATCATTTTCACCAATACAAGAAACTATATTTAATTCACATTAGCTTCCAAAACAGCCCACACACGATTTTATCTTCAACTTAATTCATTAAACCTTTATTTGCATCATAGAATCCACAACACAACAACCAAAAATACTAAATAAAATTTAGTTCATTCCTTGACACAAAACAGCCCATACTCACGGCTCAACATCAACATATAAAGTTTCATGAATTTCATCCATTTCTACACACTATTCCCTCCGTTCTAATCCGTTAAAAGGGTGAATAAACTTGCTAACAATGAAAAGGAACCTTAATCTTACCTTAAGTGTGCAGCCACCACGTCCACCCTCTTCTTCTTGGTTGATTTTTAGCTCAAATTGAAGGTAACGCGACGTACGACACTTTTCTCTTCATGGGCTTCGGAATTCGGGGCGCGGATTTTGGTCAAAATTAGTTTTTCTCTCTAAGCTCTCCTCTCTCTTTTTCTCCAGAATTTTCTGGGTGTTTTGGTATGAAAAATGAGGAGAAAAGGCTGATATTTCATTTAAAAAGGTGTGGGTAATGGGCCTGACCCGGTTGGGCTCGGGTTGGGCCTGGCCCACTGACCTTTCTGCCTTAAAACGTCCATATCTCCTTATCTTGATGTTGCCTGTGAACCTACAACATATGGTTGGAAAGATATTTTAATTATATACAACTTTCATTCTGGGATTTTTCCCAAATTCCAAACTCATAATACCGTTTTGGCCCCTCGAAGTCAGATCACCCGAAGACGTTTTCTTAAATCGCCCTTTTGGAGGGCTTACACTTATTTTTAGCTTATGGGTCCTTCTTAGGACTTGCTCAACTTCACATGTACCACCCATATATCTCTTCATATGTCCTTTATAAAATCCCGATATGTGGGTCCCACCTTAACACACGGCCACTTTGGCCTTTTCATGAAATTTTTATTTCAACTTCTAGCCCCTAATTTCCCTTAATATTCCATACCAATAAAATTCATAAGCAACTTGTACATTAAAATAAAATCGGAGGTCAAAAGTCTCAACCTTGTATCCCGAACTAGTCTTGTCCTTAACTTATCATGGTTAGCTCGGATTATCCCAACGTACAAAATACGGGATATAACAACTCTAGCTTCCCATTTGGCTCTCCTGTGGGGGTCACCCATCCTGAAATTTCTCTCACCCCAAAGACGCTTAACCTTGGAACTCCGGCGAAATATGATACCTTAATACTAGTATGATCGCATCCACCTCACCGCACGACCTCCATCGCATAATCCGGAGTAAATTGAAATCTTAACAGATTTCCGAACGCTCCCATAACACAATTACTATTTTAGCCCTCTTTCAATCCTAAATATTCACTTTTCACCTGTGGGTATAACTATCTTCCATCTTAGACTTCCAGGTTCCCAATGGTGATGAACACACCTTGATCGGTGTGTTGTGCACCACATCTATAAACAGGAAGCTACAGGACATTTAGGATGTTATCTTTCCTTCTGATCCTAGATCGTGCGATAGAGCTGTATTATTAGAATGACTCCTCCCTAACGAATTGTTATGTTTACAGCGATGCCTCCGAGGAAGGCGACAGCGCCCGTGGCGGGGCAAGTCGACAAGACGCCAGAGAGACTAGCGGGAGCCCGAGAGTTACCAAGGCCCGTGCTCAGCCTGAGGTTGTGCTTCCGTCAGCGAGCTCTGCTACACCGCTGCTACTAGAGGAGCATAGGGCAGCATCAGCTGCAGATCAGGGGGAGGCTCCACGGCCAGCTCCCGGGGTTCCAGTGCCCGAGCCTCCAGCTCCTCAGCCAGGGGCGGAGGATAGGGCTATGAGAGATGCGGCCCAGTTGCTAACCAGATTGGTGGCGGGACAGGCTCGCAGGCACGGATTGGGAGGTGATCAGGTAGACAGACATGATAGTTTGAGGGCCCGTGATTTTCTGACTTGTAATCCTCCAGAGTTCTTTGGGTCAAAGCCCGCGGAGGACCCCCAGGAGTTCATTCGGCAAATGCAGCGTACGTTGCGATTAATTAAGGCTTCGGAGACTGAGTCTGTCGAGCTGGCTTCATATCGGATGCATGATGTAGCTGGTACAGGCGCATGCCCAGGGTATGGAGGACCGACATAGAGGGCGTCAGCCCGACAGAGATTATGACAGAAGCCAGCCCAAGAGGGCTAGATCAGCTGGTTATTCCGGGGAGTCTCGAGGGCGGCGGCCTCGGCGGCCCGGATAGTAGATATCTACCCGGCCCGGCACGGAGTACACCCCCACGGTTCTCGGGCGGAGACCGATAGTGCGGGGTATTCGGAGCCGGTCGAGCTCCAGGGCTTCGGGTTCGCAGGTGGACAGAGGTTCCGATCAGTCGAGGCCACCCAGACCTCGGTGTTCTCACTGTGGGAGATATCACCCTGGAGAGTGTTATCGTGCCACGGGTGCTTGTTTTACTTGTGGCCGTCAGGGCCATCTTATGAGAGATTGTCCGCTTGGGGGTAGTCCAGGTGGTGCGGCTCAGCCCATCGGGCCGGCTTGCTGGTTCATCGTCCTCTTCGTAGCTATGCACCGCGGGGAGGGGTATGCCGACACCGGCGAGGGGCCGCGGTAGAGGTCGTGGCGGAGCTCCCAGCTCTAGCGGTCCCTCGAACCGCATATATGCCTTGGCCAGGCCGACAGATCGAGGCGTCACCTAATGTGGTTACAGGTATATTATTGATCTTCTCCCGAGATGTTTATGCATTGATAGACCCAGGCTCTACTTTATCGTATATTTCTCCCCTTGTCGCTAGTAGAATTGGGATAAAACCCAAACCGATAGAACCGTTCGAGGTAGCTACACCGATAGGAGACTCTGTTATAGCGAGGCAGGTATATAGAGATTGTTCGGTGATTATATGTGGCCGTTGCACTAAAGCAGATCTGATAGAGCTGGATATGACTGAGTTCAATGTTATTATGGGTATGGATTGGCTAGCTTCTTGTTATGCTAACGTTGATTGTCAGAAGAAGGTAGTTCGCTTCCAATTCCCAGGGGAACCCGTTATAGAGTGGACGGAAAATACAGCATCGCCGAGGGGTAAGTTTATTTCATACCTCAAGGCGAGGAAGATGGTTAGAAAGGGCTATATTTATCATCTGGTTCGTGTGCATGACTTGAAAGCAGAGGCACCGACTCTTCGCCGATCCCAAAGGTTAATGAATTTCCAGATGTATTTCCAGATGAACTTCCAGGTCTTCCTCCTGAGCGGGAGATAGAGTTCACTATAGATGTGCTGCCAGATACTCAGCCTATATCTATTCCTCCTTACAGAATGGCACTTGCAGAATTAAAAGAATTGAAGGAGCAGCTGAGGGATTTGTTAGAGAAGGGCTTCATTAGGCCCAGCACATCACCTTGGGGAGCGCCGGTATTATTCGTGAGGAAGAAAGATGGGTCGCTGCTGATGTGTATTGATTATAGGCAGCTGAACAAGGTAACCATAAAGAATAAATATCCCCTCCCCAATATTGATGATTTGTTTGACCAGTTGCAGGGTGCTAAATGTTTCTCAAGATAGACTCGCGATCGTGCTACCACCAAAGTGTAAGAGAGGCAGATATTCCAAAGACTGCCTTCAGGACTCGATACGGGCATTATGAGTTTAGAGTGATGTCTTTTGGGCTGACCAATGCTCCAGCAGTGTTTATGGATTTGATGAATCGAGTATTCAGGCCGTTCCTAGATATGTTCGTGATTGTATTTATTGATGATATCCTGGTTTATTCATGTCACGACCCAACCCCGTAGGCCGTGACTAGTGCCCGAGCTAGGTACCCAAACACATTTGTTAACTAGAATCGCATACAGATGACTTATACGTATACAAATATCAGACGCTGTCTCAAACTGTCTCAAACACAAACATATATATATCACAGAAGCCGGCAAGGCTATCATATGGCGCAACAGCCCAAAATATATACAAATGCAAGCCGACAAGGCTGCCACGGCCAATGGGATCGCCCAGAACATAAGACATACGAACACACCTGTACAGAAATAACCATAACCCACATACATGTCTACAAACCTCTAAGCAGAACAACAGAATCATATGACGGGACAGGGCCCCGCCGTAACCCTGAATAAATAAATACATATGCAACGGAAGAACATATATACCAAAATATGGGCTCGAGAACAAAGGAGAGCACTCCAAACAGTTGAATAGGTGTCCTAGATCGGCGGATCACCGAACCGTGCGTTTGTACCGCGGCATGAAACGCAGCCCCCCGAAGAAAGCGGGGTCGCACGGAATATGTACCGAGTATGCAAAGCGAAGATACGAAGAAACAAAGGCGAGTCATAATCGAAACAGAAGTACAGAAGATAAGTGTAATATCCAAAATACCAAAATGTTTACTTTTAAAATACAAATTATGCATGGGGCTCAGAAAATATGGTCGCCCGCCCGTCAATGGCGCCATAACACATCATACTCCAGAAGATTTCATATCTCCGAAACCCGACATATCACATATCACATATACACGGTACCCGGCCTTATAGCGGAGGGGCTCGGCGAACCGAACACATCATAACACCAAATATACACGGTACCCATCCCTATAACAGAGGGGCTCGGCGAACCGGACACATCATACTCCAGAATATCACATAGTGCGCACGATAACATAACCGGCCCGGGACTCGGCGAAAGATGCAATAACCATTTCCACGAGCAGAGTCGTGAGTAACCATATGCATAAAATCATTATCATAGACTCAAAAGATAAGTAACCTGACCATACTTGAAGTCGGGATAATAGTCATACCATGTTCTTTCAAAAGTCATCAGAATTACATAAAGGAAAGTCGCGGGACCCACGGACGGGTGTCGACCCAAGCCGGGCCCGCCTATGGAAAACATAGTCATCATATGCTATAAAACCTCCTACGAACATATTGAGGCGATCCGGTTCTGTCTACGAAAGTTATGGCCCTTTTTCCGACGTAGAACTTTTTAAGAACAAAACTTTTTATCCAACATTTGAAAACCAATCATTTTAAAGACATAAGGGCCATTATTCCATCACATTACGAATATCAAAGATAAAATGCAAATAATAGTCGTAGGCATACTCGGATCGCAAGAATAGAATTTCCTCGAGGCTTGTGTCATAGCCTATTTACAACTAAGGCATGCCAAAAGAAGGAAGGGTTAAGCTTTACATACCTCGTCCGCTCTCAAGGCTAATCCAATCCTAAGTCTCGGACTCTCCAAGATCTACATAACATCATTAAATACCAACGTTAACTATAGGCATTTAGGAGTTCATTCCCAAACTAGCACGTAATTCTACAAAAAATTGGGCAGCATTTCCCCCGTAAATGCACAACCCCGAGAATTCAACTCGGCCAAATTCATCAACAACAATACCAACAACTATCCCAACAACATCAACGATCAATTCGAAACGTATTCGAACATTAATAATTCTTCTCCACATATTCCGACAACATTCCAATTACGTTCACTACAACTACATACATACAAACCAATATATAATCAAACTAACACTAATGCTCACACACTCAATTACTAACCCGAAACCATTCAAACAATATTCAAGGACTCTTTAAACAATTCACACAATATTTCAAACAACCCAACAATGCAACAATTCACCCGAAACTATCCCCAAACCCGAGAACCACATCCATAACACATTCCGCACTTCCGAATCATGATTTGCACCAACAATCCACACTCTAACAATGTCATTCTCATAAATATAGAAATTACATTAAATGCACATTAACCTCCAAATCAGCCCATAACACTTACAACATCAACTTGAATCATTAAACTCTTATCGTCGACATAGAATTCATAACGACAACAATCAAAATACTAAATAGAATTGATCCATTCTTTGTCATATAACATGACCTATATTCGGCCATCACTACACACACACACACATATTGATAATTCTCATCCATTTCTTCACACTACAACAACCAAACATGATAACTAGAATTAATTCATCATTTCAACACAACATCACACACCTACACGGTCATACACCATGTACACGGCTCAACTTCAACATGCCATATTTCATGAATTTCATCCATTTTGACATACTACGACACACATAAACTATCCATAACACATAAAAACGAGATTAAACCTTACCTTTCTTCTTAACTTCCAACTTAGCTAGGGTTGGCCACGGATGAAAACGAGCGGTTTGTTGACCCAAACAACAACTCCACGTTAACAAGGACCCTTCAATTAGTGGGTTTGCTAGAATGAAATATTTTTTTAATGGCTAATTTTGGTCTTCAATTTTTGGGGGTTATAGCCGAATGGCCTTTGGTGTTCATCCAAGGTTCTTGATTTTTCTCTAAGTGTAGAAAATGAGAAGATGACTTATTAGTCATCTTTCGTATGCTTATACAAGTTATACAAGTGTCCTATGGCCCACACATGGGTTGGACCAATTAAATTTGGCCACAAAATGTGTGGGGACCATTTCCAAGCCACACGGCCAACATAGCCAATTTCAAGAATTGCCAACTTTCCAATATTTCACTTTTAGCCCCAAATTTTCCTAAATGTTCCATGCCAACAAATTCATAAGCAACTTATGCTTTAAAACGAAATCGAAGGTCAAAAGTCTCGACTTCGTATCCCGGAATGATCTTGTCCCTAACTTATCGTGGTTAACCCGGATTGTCCCAATGTGCAAAATACGGGATATAAAAATTCACGATCAGAAGAGGAGCATGCAGATCATCTGAGGGCGGTACTTGGGGTGCTCCAGCACCAGAAATTGTATGCTAAATTCTCCAAATGTGAATTCTGGCTGACTGCAGTAGCATCTTGGGGCATATTATTGGAGCTGATGGCATCCGGGTGGATACACAGAAGATTGAGGTCATAAAGAATTGGCCTACGCCTACGACACCTACTGAGGTACGTAGTTTTCTGGGACTAGCAGGATATTACAGGAGATTTGTGAGAAGTTTGCTTCAATTTCAGCGCCTTTAATGAGGCTAACTCAGAAGGCAGCTAAGTTCCAGTGGACCGATGCTTGCGAACGAAGCTTCCAGTTGCTGAAAGAGAAGTTGACTACAGCTCCAGTTCTGACTCTTCCCGAGGGACCAGATGGATATGTTATTTATTGTGATGCTTCTGGTGTTGGATTAGGGTGTGTATTAATGCAGCATGGCAGAGTTATAGCCCATGCTTCCTGGCAGCTCAGAAAGCATGAAAGAAATTATCCCACTCATGATCTGGAGCTAGCACCGGTAATTCATGCTTTGAAGATATGGAGACATTATCTATATGGCGTTCATGTTGATATTTATATGGATCACAAAAGCCTCCAGTATATCTTTAAGCAGAAGGAGCTGAATTTGCGGCAGAGGAGGTGGCTAGAGTTGCTGAAAGACTATGATGTTGATATTTTGTATCACCCTGGGAAAGCCAATGTTGTAGCAGATGCACTCAGCCGTAAGTCTATGGGTAGCTTGACGGACGTGCCATCAGAAAAGAAAGAAATGGTTCGTGAGATTCATCAGCTAGCTAATCTTGGAGTCCGTCTAGCCGATTCTGGAGATACTGGGGTTTCTGTCCGAGCCGTTGTTGAATCCTCCATTATGGAAGAGGTAAAGCGACGTCAGTATGAGGACCCTGTTCTGGCACAGTATAGAGACACAGCCCTTTAAAAGGAGAAGACTCCATTCGAGATTACCAGAAGACTCCATTCGAGATTACCCCTGATGGAGTATTATTACATAGAGGTAGATTGTGTGTACATGAGGTTGCAGGGTTGCGGCGCCAGGTTATGGGAGAGGCACATTATGCCCGTTATTCTGTTCATCGGGGGTCGATAAAGATGTATCATGACCTCAGATACTGGTGGGATGGTATGAAGAGGGACATAGCAGAGTTCATTGCTCAGTGCCCGAATTGCCAACAGGTTAAGATCGAGCATCAGAAGCCGGGTGGATTGTTACAGGAGATGGAGATTTTGACTTGAAAGTGGGAGATAATTAATATGGACTTCATTACAGGCTTACCTCGCACTCCACGGAAGTATGACTCCATATGGGTTATCGTGGATAGGCTGACGAAATCAGCCCATTTTCTTCCAGTCAGAACTACGTATTCAGCTGAGGATTATGCAAAGCTATCTATTAAGGAGATAGTAAGACTTCACGGAGTTCCCACGTCCATTATAACCGACAGAGGTGCCAAATTTACAGCTAACTTCTGGAGATCATTTCAGGAAGGATTGGGGACCCAGGTGAGTCTTAGCACAGCATTCCATCCTCAGACTGACGGACAGGCCGAGCGTACTATTCAGACGCTGGAAGATATGTTGCGGGCCTGTGTTATTGATTTCAGAGGTAGCTGGGACGATCATTTGCCACTGGTTGAGTTTGCTTATAATAATAGCTACCATTCTAGCATCCAGATGGCACCGTATGAGGCTCTGTATGGCAGGAAATGCAGGTCACCGATTGGCTGGTTCGATGTTGGCGAAACTAAGTTAATTGGCCCAGATATAATCCAGCAAGCAGTTGATAAGGTGAAACTCATCCGGGAACGGTTATTAGCAGCTTAGAGTCGACAGAAATCATATGCAGATAATCGACGTCGACATTTAGAGTTCCAAATTGGTGATTGGGTATTCCTGAAAGTGTCACCCATGAAAGGTGTTATGAGATTCGGCAAAAAGGGAAAGTTCAGTCCGAGATATATTGGGCCTTATCAGATTGTCCGTAAGATAGGCAAGGTTGCCTGCGAATTAGATCTACCATCTGATTTGGGAGCAGTGCATCCAGTATTCCACGTATCTATGCTTCGCAAATGCATTGGTGACCCTTCCAGAATATTTCCCATAGAGGATATCCAGGTGACAGAGGAGCTATCCTACGAGGAGCAGCCTATAGCCATACTAGATCGTCAGGTGAGAAAGTTGCGTAATAAAGATGTGGCTTCCGTTAAGGTGTTGTGGCGGAACAATAATAGGGAGGAAATGACCTGGGAAGCTGAGGAGGAGATGAAGAGGAAGTATCCCCACTTATTTTCTATGCCTAGAGGTAATCTAAACTCCTTAATTTGTTATGTTGATTGATGAATGAATTATATGTGATAGCTATAAAAGAAACTCCCCCGAAATGCTTATAAGACCCCGTAGGGCTAGTTTAACATTCGAGGATGAATGTTCTAAAGGGGGGGGGGGGGGGGGAGGATGTTATATCCCGTATTTTGTACATTGGGATAATCCGAGCTAACTGCGATAAGTTAAGGACAAGACTATTCCGGGATACGAGGTAGAGACTTTTGACCTCCGAAATTATTTTAAGGCATAAGTTGCTTATGATTTTATTGGCGTGGAATATTAAGAAAAACTTGGGGTTAAAAGTGAATTTAGGAAAGTTATTAATTCATGAAACAAGGGCCAATGTGGCCGTGCAAGGTGGGGTGGGCCATGATCCACATGGATGCATAGTATATGTAGTTAAAAGATGATAATTTATTTCATTCATCATCTCTTCACAAACCTTAGAAGCTTAGAGAACCTTGTAGAAAAAAAAAAGGCCATATTCGGCCATAGCAAGAAAAATTGAGGTCCAAAAATAGTGATCAAAAAAATATTTTCTTCTAGCAATTCAACCAAGTGGAAGGTCCTTACTAACGTGGAGTAGTTATTGGAGTCAACAAACCATTCATTTCTACCATTTACAACCCTAGCCAAGTTGTGTAGTTTAGTGGAAAAGGTAAGGTTAATCTTCTTTTTCATATGTTATGGATGGTTTGTGTATGTTGTAGTATGTAGAAATGAATGAAAATCATGAACGTTGTGTGTTGGGGTGGTGGCCGAATATGGGCCATTTTGTATGGCAAGGAATGAACTAATTTTATTTAGTATTTTGGTTGTTGTTGTTATGGATTCTATGATGAAAATGAGAGTTTAATGATTCTAGTTGAAGTTGTAATTGTTGTGGGCTGTTTTAGAAGCCAACGTGATCTTAATGTAGTTTTTGTATTTGTGAGAATGATATTGTTAACGTGTGGATTGTTGGTGTAATTCATGAATTTGGGAGAGAGGAATGTGTTGTTGTTGTTGTTCTCGGGTTTGGGGAGGTTTCGTGTGGAGTGGAGTTTTGGTTGGGTTGTTTTGAATATTGTGCGGATTGTTTGAAATGTTCTTGAATCTTGTTTGAGTGATCTCGGATTAGTACTTGAACATGTGAGTGTTGATGTTGGCTTGAAGGTATGTAGTTGAATTGAATGTAAATGGAATGTTGTCAAATTATGTAGAGAAGAGTTACTAACGTTATAATGCGTTTTGAATTGATTGTTGATGTTGTTAATATGGTTGTTGGTATTGTTGTTGATGAATTGGCCGAGTTGAATTCTCGGGGTTGTTGAATTTATAGGGGAAATGCTGCCCGAATTTCTGTAGACAAAGTGCTAGCTTGAGATTAAATTCCTAAGTACCTATAGCTAATGTTTGGTATTTAATAACGTTGTTGTAGATCTTGGGAAGCCTGAGACTTAAGTTTGGATTAGTTTAGGAAGCGGACGAGGTATGTAAAGCCTAACCTTTCTTTCTTTTGGCATGTCTTAGTTGTAAGTAGGCTATGATACGAGCCTTGGGATAACTCCATTCTTAAGATCCGAGCTTGTATACGATTCTTATTCCATTCTTAATGTTGGCTTTCTTAATGTAGTCGAACTATGGTCCTTATGTCTTTAATATGATTGGATTTCAAATATTGCATAAAGATTTTTTTTTGGTTCCTAAAAGATCTTATGTTGAATGAGGCCTCTAACTTTCATAGACGGGCTCGGATCACTTCGATGCGTTCGTAGAGGATTTTATAGCGTATAATGTCTCTAACTTTCATAGGCGGGCTCGGATTGGATTGATACTTGTCCGTGGTCCCCGAGACTTTCCTGTGTATAGTTCTAACGACTTTCAAAAGAGCTTAATATGGCTATCACCCCGATCCCCGAGTGTTGATTACTTACTTATCTGTTGAGTCTGTAATGATGATTTTTATGCATATGGTTACTCACGACTCTGCTCGTGCATACTGTTGTTACATCTTTCGCCGAGTCCCGGGCCGGTTATGTCGTCGTGCGCACTATGATATATTCTGGAGTATGATGTGCTATGGTTCTCCGAGCTCCTCGCTAGAGGGCCGGGTTCCGTATATATTTTGGTGTTATGATGTGTTATGGCGTTATGATGTGTTATGGAGATATGCCGGGTTACGGAGATATGAAATCTTCTGGAGTATGATGTGTTATGGCGCCAAATGACGGGGTGGCGACCATGTTCCCTGAGCCCCATGCATGATTTGTGTTTCGAAACTATATATTTTGGCATTTTACATATTGTACTTACTTACTGTACTTCTTGTTCCGGTTATGATCCTGTTTACTATATTTCATGCTTTGCATGCTCAGTACATATTCCGTACTGATCCCCTTTCTTCGGGGGCTGCGTTTCATGCCCTCAGGTACAGACGCCCACTTTGGTGATCCGCCAGCCTAGGACACCTACTCTGCTATCTTGGAGTGCTCTTTTATTCCGGAGCCTATATTTTGGTACAGACTCTTCCGTTGCATATGTATATGTTTATTCAGGGGTACGGCGGGGCCCTGTCCCGTCATATGATTCTGTTGTTACTCTTAGAGGTATGTAGACATATATCTGGGTTGTGTATATTACTGTTCAGTCGGGTTCGTATGATTTCTGTTTTGGGCGGTCCCATTCGCCGTGGCAGCCTTGTCGGCTCGCGTTTGTATATATTTTGAGACGCTGTGCTTTATGATAGCCTTGCTGGCTTCTGTGATATATATATTTGTGTATGCGACAATCTGAGACTACGTATGATCTTTGTATATGTATAAGCTGTTTGTATGCCGATTCTGATTAATGAGTGTGTTCGGATGCCCAGCTCGGGCACTAGTCACGGCCTACGGGGTTGGGTCGTGACACCTTCATGGGTGATACCTTCAGGAACACCCAATCACTAATCTGAAACTCTAAGTGTCGATGTCGGTTATCTGCATATGACTTCTGTTGACTCTGGGCTGCCAATAATCTCTCTTGAATGAGCTTCACCTTGTCAACAGCTTGCTGAATCATGTCCGGGCCGATTAACTTAGTATCGCCTACATCGAACCAACCGATAGGTGACCTGCACTTTCTCCCATGTAAGGCCTCGTACGGTGCCATCTGGATACTAGAATGGTAGCTATTATTATAAGCAAACTCAATAAGTGGCAAACGATCGTCCCAGCTACCTCTGAAGTCAATAATACAGGCTCACAACATATCTTCTAGCGTCTAAATAGTACACTCAGCCTGTCCGTCAGTCTGAGGGTGAAATGATGTGCTAAGACTCACCTGTGTCCCCAATCCCTTCTGGAATGATCTCCAGAAGTTAGGCTGTAAACGGAGCTCCTTCCGTCCGATATAATAGATGTGGGAACCCCATGAAGTCTCACTATCTCACTCGATGTATAACCTCGCATAGTCCTCGGTACCGAATAAGTAGTCCTGACTGGAAGAAAATGGGCTGATTTTGTCGTACCTATCCACAATAACCCATATAGAGTCATACTTCCGTTAAGTGCGAGGTAAAACTGTAATGAAGTCCATATTAATTACTTCCCATTTCCAAGTTGGGATCTCTATCTCCGGTAATAACCCATCAGGCTTCTGATGCTCGACCTTAACCTGTTAACAATTTGGGCACTGAGCAACAAACTCCGCTATGTCCCTTTTCATGCCATCCTACCAATATAAACATCTGAGGTCATGATACATCTTCGTTGACCTTGGATGAACAGAATAACGGGCATAGTGTGCCTCTCCCATAACCTGCCGTCGTAGCCCTGCAGCCTCAGGTACACACAATCTGCCCCCATACCGTAGCACTCCGTCAGGTTACCCGAATGGGGTCTTCTCCCTTTGAAGAGCTATATCTCTATACTGTGCCAGAACAGGGTCCTCGTACTGGCGTCTCTTTACCTCTTCTATGATAGAGGACTCGAGAACTTTTCAACAAACTCCACTATCTCGAGAATTAGCCAAACGGACTCCAGTTAGCTAGCGGTAAACCTCACGGACTATCTCCTTCTTTTTAGGTTGCACGTACGTAAAGCTACCCATAGATTTACGACATCTCCGCTACAACATTTGCTTTCCCGGATGGTGTAGAATATCAACATCATAATCCTTTAGTAACTCTAACCACCATCTCTGTCGTAAATTCAACTCCTTTTGTTTAAAGATTTATGGGGAGACTCTTATGATCCGTATAAATATCAACATGAACACCATATAAATAATGCCTCCATATCTTCAAGGCATGAATTACTGCTGCTAACTCCGCATCATGAGTAGGATAATTAACGCTTTTCGTGCTTTACGAGTACCAGCTCTGGGAGGCATAGGCTATAACCCTGCCATGCTGCATCAATACACAACCTAGTCCAACACCTAAAGCATCACAATAAATAACATAGCCATCTGGTCCCTCAGGAAGAGTTAGAACTGAAGCCGTAGTCAACTTGTCTTTCAGCAACTGGAAGCTTTGCTCACAAGCATCAGTCCACTGGAACTTAGCTGCCTTCTGAGTTAGCCTTGTTAAAGGCGCTGAAATTGAGGTAAACATTTCTACAAATCTCCTGTAATATCCTGCTAGCCTCAAAAAATTGCGTACCTCAGTAGGTGTCGCAGGTCTAGGCCAAGTCTTTAAATCCTCAATCTTCTGCGTATCTACCCGAATACCGTCAGCTCCAATAATATGCCCCAAGAATGCTACTGAAGTCAACCAGAATTCACATTTAGAAAATTTAGCATACAACTTCTGGTGCTGGAGCACCCTAAGTACCGTCCTCAAATGGTCTACATGCTCCTCTTCTGAATGTGAATAGACTAGAATATCATCAATAAATACAATAACGAACATATCTAGGAATGGTTTGAATACTCGGTTTATAAAATCCTAAATACCGGAGCTCGATTGGTCGTACCAAAAGACATCACTCTAAATTCATAATGCCCGTATCGGGTCCTGAATGCCATCTTCGGAATATCTGTCTCCTTTACCCGCACCTGATGATAATCTGATCGTAAGTCTATCTTCGAAAAACACTTAGCACCCTGCAACTGGTCAAATAGATCGTCAATCCTGGGGAGGGGATACCTATTCTTTATTAACTTTATTCGACTTACTATAATCAATACACATTCGCAGTGACCCATCTTTCTTTCTCACAAATAGTACTGGTGCTCCCCAAGGTGATGTGCTAGGTCTAACGAAACCCTTTTCTAACAAGTCTCTGAATTGCTCCTTTAATTCCTTCAGCTCTGCAGGTGCCATTCTATAAGAAGGAATAGATATGGGCTGTGTATATGGCACATCTATAGTAAACTCTATTTCCCGTTCAGGAGGAAGACCTGGTGATTCATCTGGGAATACATCTGGAAATTCATTAACAATCGGGACTATTACACCTCGGCAAATCCCCCGTTAGCGTACAGTGAATAGACGAGCGAGGGGCATGACGTATATGAGGTTTGGGATAAGCAAGCGATAGTAGTTGATGATGCTTATCAAAATTTCCAAAGACATTCGGGTTAAGGAAAGAAAGTTGTTAAGAGAAGCGAGTCATATGTTGGGTATCGGATAAGAATTTCGAGCATTGAGTTAATGATGTCTTAATGACCCTTTGAGGAAGAGTTATAACATTCCTTAGAATGATATTGAAGTGTTGAACAAGTGTTAAGAAGGTTCCATAAGGATCGGAGATCAAACGAGTCGACGTAACAACTCTCGGAAAACTGGGTAGACATACGGCCAGACATACTGGCCGTATAATATCTACGGACGTATGTCCAGCCGTAGATCCAGTCCGAAGTCATGATTCCTAGACCGGATATACGGTCCAACATACGGTCGATGATTTTACGGACCGTATGTTGGTCCGTATATTTCATCGGGGCTGAACTTAATTTTATAT
>NC_081347.1:47583634-47610502 GCF_029784015.1 Lycium ferocissimum | reverse complement strand
GAGAAGAACAAGTTTTTTTTTGAATCAAAACAAGGCTTAAAAAAATTTTTGTTTTTGGAAAAGGGGGTTGGGCCAAAGGGGTTCAAGAACCGGGAGATTTTTTTTTTTTTTCTAGTTTTCTAAGGATAAGCATCCCTATATACATAATTGATTAGAGGTAAAAGCACATGACCATTAAATGGGGGGGCCCGGGCCTCTGGCCCGGGCCACCCCGTGGTCTTGGGCTTCGTTGCCTAACTTTCAATTTTCTTGGCCCAATTCGTTGAAAACTCATTTTGTAATTTCCCGAAACTAATTTCCAAAATTCAGAATTGCCTACGGCCTTCCCCGATGTCCTTACACCAATAATTTCTCGCGACATAAGCATATTAACAATAATCCAATTCTTGCCTTATAACACACAAGTCTTATTTATTCTCATGATTTCCAACTTATGCAAAAACGCGGGACATAACACTATTAGCCATTTTGAGACGATCATAACTCCTTGATCTAAACTCCGATTGGCCTGATCCTTGTATGCCTGGAAAGGTATTTCTATGTACTACAACTTTCATTTAGGAACCTTTTCCAAATTCCCAACGAATCAAGGTGTTATGGATGCCCAAAATAGGCCCCTCAACCACTTTGGCAAAACGTTCAAACCTTCATATTTCCTCTGAAACTCTAATGATACGAGTCAAACCTTTATTTTAACATACGGGGTGTTACACCGGCAGCAGTCTGCTATCACGTGGCGGTGCCAGACTGTGCCCGTTAGAATTAAGTGTGTTTTAAATAAGCCTTTAAGCCCTCATTTATTTCCATTTCGAAATTAGAGCTTTTGGGTACTGTCCTTGGAGATATTTTGGCAATACTCTTGGAGGTAAACTTGCTATCCCTCTTCTATTTCATTGATCCTAATCATCATGGATTTCCCCTTTCCTTTAATAATTCCTTAGTAATGGAAGATGGAAGTGGGTTTTGATGAACTTATTCTCTAGGCTTATTAATGATGAAATTGAAGGTGTTTATGTTAGATTTTGATTAATCTAAGCTTGTTAATCATATATCTTTCATTTTTAGTGTTGAATTTCGGAATCTAAGTGTTACACCCCGTAAGAGTCCGTGCTACTTGACTTAAGACAAAATGAAGGAGTTAAGAAAGTTCAAGGAAAGTTAAATCGAGTTAGTAAGAATATCATTATATATATATATATATATATATATATATATATGGTTGCCTTAAGTATCCCGAGGTGACATGGAAACCTAAAGGATTTGAAATCTTGTTATGAGTACGTATACGAGGTAATGTAAGTGCCCTTTTAAATTATTTGAGATTATTAGTAATGATATAGAAGAAATATATGAATATACTTTTGCGGTTGGAGTTTCGTCGAAGCTTTGTGAGTTCTCTAGTTATGTTTAAGGTTATTGTCATTCTCCGGGCCCTTCGAGACACATGTATGGATTGTTATGGATGTATATAAGTATGTATATATATATGTATAAGAGGTTACATGAGGGTTGGAAGAGGATTAGAAGTTAAACGATCTAACCGAAATGAATTGGAACAACTTCAGTAAAATCTCAAACCAGATTTTTAGCCCATATTGTTGGAGGCATATCTCCTAGTATATAAGGAGTTTTAAGGTTTTTCAAAAGCCTAAAATGAATTTCATCAAGTCTAGTTTCCAACGCAACAAACCACTCGTCAAAATGATATCGGGATAAGGAGATATGGACGATGCAAATTGGGCTGGCAGGGCAGCAAGTTGAGACCCGACCCAAGGATTTACATTTCGGCCCATGAGTATATTTCGGCCCATGAGGCCCATTAACGTTAATATATATGGAAAATTCATTTGAGGGTTAGTCATTTGCATCTAGGAGCTTCCAAGAAGAGAGAGAGGAGAGAGCTTCTAGGCTAAGAAAGTCATTTTGATCAAAATCCGAGCCCGAATCCTAAGCTCATGAAGAAAAGCGTTGTACGTTGCGTTGCCTTCAGTTTGAGCTAAAAATCAGCCATGAAGAAGAGTGTTGAAGTGGTTGCTGCATACTTAAGGTAAGATTAAGGTCCCTTTTTCATTGTTAATAAGTTTAATTAGGGTTTTAACGGATTAGAACGGACAAAATAGCGTTATAAACTCGTTTGTTGCTTTGTTGAGATTTATGGATCGGGCGTTGTTTTAGTTGAATTAAATGGATGGGATCAGCTGAGTTATGATGTATAATAATGGTTGGTACTGTTGTTGATGTTGTTGATAATATGTTGGGGTTGTTTTGTATGATTTTCGTGGTCAAGCTTTTGTGATGATATTTTGGGGTACATTTGGTATGATTTTTCGTGGTACATTATTGTGTTGTTGATATTGTTGTGATTATTTTGGGTTGTTGGTGAGTTGGGACGGAGTAATAAAAATAAAGGAAATACTATCCGAATTTCATTAAGTTTCGTTCGTATACAAATTAGATAGTAAGTTATGTAAATGGTCTAATCGTAA
Source organism: Lycium ferocissimum (assembly GCF_029784015.1). Lineage (NCBI taxonomy): Eukaryota > Viridiplantae > Streptophyta > Magnoliopsida > Solanales > Solanaceae > Lycium > Lycium ferocissimum. Next base: position 47,608,016 of record NC_081347.1, on the reverse strand, counting down.
TATTATCGTCGTGATTGTAGACGTACGGACTCGAGGAGTAGGCGCTGGGTGATTAGGTAGATTGTCAGGTATGTAAAGCTATCCCTTCCTTCTTTTTTGCATGAATTACATAAACGAGCAAACGATTTAACATACATAATTCAAAAAGAATTCTAGTTCTCGGTGGTACTTGACATGATAGTTGTCTTTGATTCTCCGGTGTTGGTTCATTCTAATTATTCTATTGTGTCTCGAGATGATGATTTAATTTGTATATGGTTGCTCATGATATTCTACTCGGCATCTGTTAATATATCATTCACCGAGTCCGGGCTTGGTATGTATGCGTGCGCGATTTCGTTGCATTGTTCACCAAGTCCCCTACTGTAGGTCAAGTTACGGTATATATATATATATATATGATTATTTCACCGAGACCCTCACTAGAGTGCCGGGTACGGTATATTATATAGATATGCATGACTCTCATCTCATAAGGCATAGGTGCATTGGTATCTTTGATTATCATACTTGTCTCACTATCATCTTTTATCTGCAGTGCACATCTTTATCGTATTTCATGCTTTATATACTCGGTACATTTTACGTATCGACCCCCCGCCTTTCGGGGGTTGCGTTTATGCCCGCAGTCTGAGACACTCGGTTGGATCCTCAGCCTAGGACTTCTGCTCAGCTGTTTGGAGAGCTCTATTATTCCGGAGCCTAAGTCATTTTGGTACAGATCTTTTGATATAGACTTATGCATATCCAAGGGTTCGGCGGGGCCCTGTCCTGTCATATTTCACTATTATACTCTTAGAGGTCTGTAGACATATGTGGGTTGTATATAGGTGGTTTTGGTCGACTATATCGATATAGTTCCGTTTTGGATATTCCCGTATATAGTGGCGACTTGTCATTGTATATTATGTTATGTTTTGGTTATCGTGATTATCAGGAAAAGGTTCATTATGATACATGACATTATGAATCTATAGCTTGCTTTTACAAATTTCCATATTGTCCTTAGCTTCAGTTTGGCTATATCTAACAGGTTCGTATACGAGTATCCAACTCGGGCACTAGTCACGGCTCATCGGGTTGGGTCGTGACACTAAGAGTTAGAGTGTATACTAAAATTGGGGGTTTTGCTTCAAATTCGAAATTAGGTAAATTAATGGGTTAATTTAGCAATTAGTGGTTGGGTTATGATCACCTAGTGCTTAATTTGATATTTTGCTTCCGAATTTCCCATTTTGCCCTTGTGGGCCCCGTTTTCCCAATTTCTGATGTTAGAATTGACCTAAATTGAATAGTAGCAATATTAGTGTCATTCTTCATGATTTCTAATCTAGATTTCGAATATGCCTAGACTACTTTGGTTCTGAGGCTTAGTGAAAAGGCAAGGAGATAGAGTGATTTGTTGACCTTCCAGGTAGGTTATGGCTTACCCTTGGTGAGACTTCATGTAGCGAAGCACATATTTATATTATATTGTTGGAGACAACATGTGAACCTTCAGGTATGAAGTTGTGTTGGATATTGCCTTAGGTTGGGCCCGGTTGTGTGTTGGGTTTAGCCACCCCATTGTGTTGTGATTTGATTGTTCTATTGTGCTGGCTTGATGCCATGAGTTGTTGATAGATATTTGATTCTGTTTTATCATCTTGATTACGATATTGTTGGCATACCCACTATTGGTACTTGTGATTCGGTTATATTGTTGGCATACCTACTATGGGTATTCGTGATTCGGATACATTATTGGCGTACCTATTGTTGGTACTTGTGATATTGAGCATGATTAGTGATGTTGATACATCGTGCACGCACTCTCATATTCATGATACACTGTTGAGATACTGATGATACTTGATGAAATACTTTGATGAGCTGGGCTCGATTTTACTTTAGTGACATGAGATGGGGGATATTCGATGTTAGTTCCGGAATCATTGATTGAGTGAGTGCATGGACTCCGCGGGTCCCCCAGAGTGGTGCTGGTGAGAACCCCTCGTGGACAAAGATCCGGGGTCCCGTCTGTCTGTTGGGCAAAGATCCGGGATGGGTGGCACTTAGACTTCGCGAGTCACACTGGGTTGTGCTACGGTGATGTCGATATTTCTATACGAGTACATGTGTACATAGCGTTTGCATGGCATTGCATTTGCATTCATACACTATTGCATTGCATTGCATTATTAATTGATTTTGAGATGTTTGGTGTTATACTTGTGATGTTGGATTCGGACTTGATACATTCGGACTCGGCACATTTGGGATTAGATGCTTTACTTAGGCGATGACGTGTACTTGGATTCGATTACATTTGACTTATACTTGTTGGTTTATCTGTTATCTGCTTTATTATCTGAATTGTGTTAGCTATGCTTAGTCGGCAGATGATGCCTACCAATACTATTGTTTGTACTGACCTGCACTTGCTACTACCAGTACTGTTGTTTGTACTGACCTGCACTTGCTGCATTCCTTTATGAATGCAGAGCATCAGGTTGGATTCGCTTCTGTTACACGTGGCTGATAGTCGCTTCAACATTATCTTCAAGTCTCCAAGGTGAGCATGGCCGTTCGCTACCTTGAAGACTTCTCTATCATTATGTCCTACTTCTATTAAGAGACATAGACACTTTATGTATTATTATTCCATACTTGTATTATTTCCCTTTTAGATGCTCTTGTATTATTCAGACTAGATCCTGGGGGTATTGTTATTATTCCGCACTATTCTACTCTCTCTCTCTCTCTCTCTCTCTCTCTCTCTCTCTCTCTTTATATATATATATATATATATATATATATATATATTGTGAGACCTACATATTTATTCTATTCCGTAGCTTGATTTAATTTCTTATGTCTTATTTATCGTTAGGTTAAGGGTTCGCTTACTTAGGTGGGAGAGGTAAATGCCCACACGACTTATGCCAAAATGGATCGTGACATCCCGCCATCCCTGAACACTGAAGGGGCAGTCGTTGACACCTAATTTTTTACCTCCCATAATTTATTTTGATTACTCAAAGTCCTTGGATAACAGATAAAATGAGTCATGCCCCTTAAAAGTTTTAAATGATTTTTGTAAGAGTTGTTTAGGTTAAAATTTTACTCCTTTAAATTGATGAAGTGATATTCTAGGAAATTATAAATTATTTAGGAATTAACTGATATTTTATGACATTTATGAAATATTTTTTTTACAATTAATAAAAAGAATTTTGAATAATTATTTACTTAATTGATAAATTGTCAAAAAGTCAAATTAACAGATGATTTATTCCCTTTAATCCAAGGAATTCGGGTAATTAAAATAATTGGTCGTTTTGCCCCTCAATCTCTAATTCTGTGTGCTTGCATCATTTGTTGAAATTAATAAATTATTTTAGTACTTAATTAGGTTAATTAATCAATTAGAGGGTCATTATTGCAAATTGGTTTAATTACTAATCGTTTATGTTATGGCCACATTTGAATTAACCAATACATGATTTAAGACAATTGGAGTCATTTTTGCAATTTTAGCCTGTTAGTGACTTTAATTGAAATGACCAAATCCGTTGGCTCAAATTAATTAAGGTTGTTAATGTAATTTAATATTAATTTGTTAGTTAGGTTAAGTAGAGTTATAATCAATTAGGATTAAGTCAATTAAGGCCATGTTTTCAAAAAATAAACTTATTGGCTGTGTTCTAAATTAATTACGTCCTAATTTGTTTACAAGTAAGTGCTACGGTTAATAATTGGTTGTTTTAAATGTTTGCCTATTTTACCAAATTACCCGTCCTACCCCTATAAGCGTATATGCATCAAATATACATAGTTATACATACGTGGTATACATATAGGAGACCTCCCCCCCTCGCCCACCCCCCTCTTTCTTTAAAACGGGACTGAGTCCAGCCCAAAACAGGCGTGACCCGGCCCAGTTTCACGATCAGTTAAGAGGGGCAAAAGACCCAACTCTCTTCATTTTACACCCACGCCAAACACAGCCCTCATACCCCTTCTCTCCTTCCCTTTCCTCTTCTGTGCAGTACCCTAGCAGCCGCCCGTAGATTTCTTTCTCTCTCTGTGCCAAGAATGGAATCCTTCAGCATTCACAGACTTTGTATGTATTTTAGCATGAAACCATTAATTTCAACCGTGTTCTCATTCAAACTCGCTCCAAACATGGTACTTATAGTTGTTACTTTAATTTTCCTTTTAAATTTCGAGTCAAACGTGCAATTTTTTTGCTCTTTGTTGTTGTACGAACTGCATCTTTATTGGTTGGGAAGGGAAAGGCGCGGATTGATCTAGAAAAGCCAGATCCGACCGTATATATGTATCATCTCGTAAATCTCAGTCGTTAATTTGTGTATTGAGTGTTTTCACATAAAAAAATAGTTTGTACCACATCGATATTTCAAGTCTTTGTAAGAATTTTGGGGTTCTACAACCCTCACAAAAAGGGAGGAGAAGTTTTGGACAACTCAGAAAATCATTAAATATTGAGTAAAACTCGAGATTTAAGCCAAGCAGTATAATTTTAAGACTATAACGCTAGAAAGGTTTGAGTCTCAGTTAAAAAAATTATTTATTTTGCTTTTCTTTTTGTTGCTAAGTGTGAGATTGGAAGCATAAGGCTTCAAAAATTCAACTCTTGATTCGGCTGCACACACAAAATGTAACATTTTATCTTATTTTTTGCTCTTTTTATTAATTTTATATATTTTGCTTTATTCTGGGTAGTGTGCTCTGTCAATAAGTGTTTAGATATTAGTTTTTTTTTTTAGCATGATTCTTGCCTTAGTATGTGTTTGAAGTCTGTTGAAGACTAATGGTTTAGCTTGATGTATACTTGAATTGAGTTGAGTTTTGCCTTAGTTGTTCAGATAACCAATATAGCATTGCATTACTGTTTAAGTGTTAATTTGGAGATTATGTGATTTTAAGTGAAAATGCCTTAAACCCGAATGCCTTTTTTTTTTAAGTGTTGATTGAGCCATTACCTAATTGCTTGCCTCTGAATGTGATGATATTTAGCTATGAAACTGAATACTGTTAGTTCAAGTATATTTAGGGACATTGTTTAATCCCATGTAAGTGTGAACATTTGGTCATAGGACTATGATGGCTTAAAAGGGGTAGTTTGGATGTCTTAGTTGAATTAGAATAGGAGAGTTGTTGCTTTTGTTGGTCCAAACATGCTGGTTTGCGAAGTCCTGAGTTCATCCTTGTTTCAAATATGCCTCCTCTGTGTCATAATTGATTGCATAGTCTAGGTATGACAACAGGGTTAATCTAAACAAGACCTAGTAAATCTGGACATGCTTGCATAAAGTACTGAGATGTGATAAAAGTGCCAGAATATGATTGAATGAAGTTTGATTATGCTTAAGCTCGCGTAATCTGTCTAAACACATCCGTCGAACATGCCTGAAATGGCTTTTAAATAACATTGTTTAACTCTGCCTGAGTGTCTTAGACTGTTAATGAATCTATGTTGGTTCATCTTAGTCTAATCTTAAAGATATGTTAGCCTGTTAGTCTGGGGTGTGCTGTTCTGAAGGAATTTAAGTTTGAAGTTAAGAGGTAACTAAAAAGTGAGGGAAGATATTATGCTATTTCTCTAAATAATCATGTTGCTTAAATGACATTAGGCACTGCTAATAAGACCATTAGAAGACTTGCACAGAAATTGGTTAAAAGTTCAAGATCACCTTGTATCATCATTTAGTTACAAGAATCTGGATATAATTGTAACAATATAGACATTCTTAACATGTTTGACTAAGGGGATTGCCTGACACTAGGATAATGAGGTAAAAAAGCTGACCCCATGAGAATGTGCTCTGTTTATCTTGACTGTTGAGTTTTAGGTTTCTCTTAGATTGTCATCTTGGGTGGGAAAACCGGTTTTAAAACAAAGTCAATTACTGATTGAATGTTGGACTAGGTTGAATGATAAGAATGCAGGGCTATCTGTTTTCTTATACAAACTATAAATCACTTGACTTAGGGAAGTCTTTTAAAGGCACTTTAGAGAGGGGATTGAGAAGAACTAAGTGTAACTTGGTTCATAGTATCTCCCCTCCAAATAAGAGATGCCATGTCAGGCCTTACAAGTATATGGGATGACCGTTTTTCATATCTACACCATTGAACCCTCATCCCTATCATTAGACCAAAAGGGTAAAACCAAATCTTTCTTGTTTAAACAATTTGTTAAAACTAAATGATGAATCTGCCTATGTGTAATCGACTGTTTTCTTTGTCTAAAAATAAAGAGGAGTTTTGTTTGAAGTTATTGGTATCAAGACTTAAATTTCATAAGAAAGTGAAGATGTTAGGATGTTCATATCATTCAGTTTGTTAGACATTTCTTCAGTCATTTCTGTGCCATTTTCTTCAGGGTATTTTGACTTGCATAGACCCCATCCCCTCTATCTTCTATGATCATGTCTGCAAAATGTCTAAGTCCCTTCTAATTTACATGCTCTTATTTCATGATTGACATTGCTTAAAATAGAAAGAATTTCTATACAGGGTGTGTTGATTTGGGTTAAGTTATAGTGACTTAGCTTAAAGTTTAGACACTGTAAAACTGGGACCAGGGATGGCTTAATGGATAATTTGTTGAGTTTAAATAGAGGCTTACCTGCTTATATATGTGTGCGAGTAACTTTGTGTCATTCTAATGAGTATTAGACCTGCAGTTTGCTTCTGTCTATACTATATCTATGTATTCCAGTCTCATACCATATCTATGTGTCTCAGTTTTGTTTTGTCTACCCCCATGCTTGAGTGTTTCAACTGTAATTGTTGTTCTTTATCTTAAGGCACTACATATTGCCTATGTCATGAAACTGCTGAGTATGAATGTTGTTTTGTTGTTCTTTTTCTTTTCCTACTGCTGTATATGGATGAGTATGGGACCTGTGGATTGCTTCTGCCTGTATTATGCCTATGTGTTTCTGTCTGCTTCTGTATATGCCATGTCTATGTATCTCAACTTGATTTTTCCATCCCATGACTTTGTGCTTCAACTGCAACTACTGTTTTTTTTTTTTTCTGTCTTAAGGCACTACACTTCATCTATACTATGTTGCTGTTAAGTGTGAATGTTGTTCTATTATTCTTTTGTGTGTGTTGCTATATATGGTTGAGGTATTAAGGCAAGTTTGGGGTTTGGTTTAGCCTTCCCCCGATAGCCAGCCATGCCTAAGGTTCAAGAAACCTTTTTTGATCTTGTGCGGCATCGGGAATAAGGATGGTGATAACCACCCAGGGCTGCCTGAACCTCTACCAAATAAGGTCCAATGGCATATATATACAAATACCTTGGTTATATTACTTGTGAATGAATTTGATGCATGTGTATGCATATATTTACATGTATGATAAGTTTAGTAAATATAAACTAACCGGGTCCCTATTTTTCCTCTTTGTCACTGCATGGCCATTTGGGCCGAGGTCCAGCCACCCTGAAGGCCCAATAGGAAAATTCTTTGGGCAATTCGCAGAATTGCCCTTCTTTTGGGGTGGTCTTTAAATTTTGCCCCTCATATTTGCGGTCTTTAAATTTTGCCCCTCATATTTGTGGTCTTTAAGTTTTGCCCTAGCTTGGATACCCGAGGTTTTGGGTTCGAACCCCCACTCAAGCATAAAATAAAGAAATAATTTCGCAAGGCGAGGGCTGGAGGAGTGTCCGCCCCTCCGCATAACTTCGTTAGAAAAAAAACTAAAGTTATGCCGGAGGGGGCATAACTTTTCCTCAAGACATAGTTTAGTTATGCCTTATGGAGCAAAACTTTTCCTTAAGGAACTATGCCTTATAAGGCGGATTTTAATTAAGGCATAACCAAAAGTATGCCTTAACTAAAAGTGTGCCTTAAAAGTTAAAAAAAAAAAAATGTCTCAAGGCAAAGTCTCCCCCTCCGGCATAACTTCCTTAAGGAAAAACTAAAGTTATGCCTGAGGGGGCATAACTTTTCCTCAAGGCATAATTTAGTTTTGCCTTATGGGGCAAAACTTTCCTTAAGGAATTATGCCTTATGGGCAAACTTTTTAATTAAGGTATAACCAAAAGTATGCCTTAACTAAAAGTGTGCCTTGAAAAGTTTTTAAAAAAAAAAAATGTCTCAAGGCAAAGTCTGCCCCTTCCGGCATAACTTCCTTAAGGAAAAACTAAAGTTATGCGGAGGGGGCATAACTTTTCCTCAAGGCATAATTTAGTTTTGCCTTATGGGGCAAAATTTTTCCTTAAGGAACTATGCCTTATGGGGCATACTTTTAATTAAGGCATAACCAAAAGTATGCCTTAACTAAAGTGTGCCTTGAAAAGTTAAAAAAAAAAAAAAAAAATGTCTCAAGGCAAAGTCTCGCCCCCCTCAAGATAACTTTCTTAAGGAAAAACTAAAGTTATGCCGGAGGGGGCATAACTTTTCCTCAAGGCATAATTTAGTTTTGCCTTATGGGGCAAAACTTTTCCTTAAGGAACTATACCTTATGGGGCATACTTTTAATTAAGGCATAACCAAAAGTATGCCTTAACTAAAAGTGTGCCTTGAAAAGTTTAAAAAAAAAAAAAAAGTCTCAAGGCAAAGTCTCCCCCTCAAGATAACTTTTGTTTTTCCTTAAGGATTGTATGCGGATCCGGCATACACTCTCCCCATTTTGTCTTGCGAAATTATTTTTTTATTTTATGCACGAGCGGGGTTCGAACCCAGAACCTCAGGTATCCAAGCGAAGGGAAAAACTTAAAGAACACAAATATGAGAGGCAAAATTTAAAGACCACCCCAAAAGAAGGGTAATCCGTGCAAAAAAATGAAATTCTTTCAAAGATTTATTGAGTCCGAGAAAAGAAAGGGAAGCTAATATATATTGAAGGCTCAATCATGGGTGAAAATGGCATGAAGGCCCAACCATGGGTGAGAATGGTTAACTAGGGGTTTGGTACACCCCTAGTCTATCCCTCCTCCGTTATTTATGTTATTCCAGCTCTGTTAAAATGTTGTATTGTATTTGTACTTGTAAAAAACTCACATTATTATTGGAATCGGTTATGGTTTGAACTAGACATCTTAGGCAAAGGTGCATACGCCATTTAGTTGGCTCTAGATCCTTAAAAGGTTTTCGAAACCTGGATTACGTGTGCTTATTTTTGAACTTAAATTAGGATTAATCATGTTTTCAATAATTTAAAGAGTAAGGGGACTAAGAGATTTTTAAGGTTAAAATGGCATGATATTTTACACAAAATAAAAGAGAGGAAACAAGTTGAACAATTTCTTTCATCAAGTGCAATGAGCACGGATTTTTTAGGTTTGAACTGGCAAAAGGTAAAGTATTCTGGGCTTGAGCTCACATGATTTCTCTTTTAGAAACAGACGGCTAATGAAAAATGGGTTAAACCTCAAACTGGCTTTTCAAATGAGGAAAATGGATGCTGCTTTACCAGGAAAAAGCGAAAACTCCTTTTATAAATAAAATCATTTTTCTATGAGCCCAATTCATGTTCAAAAGGACTAATTCAACATACATCCAATTCATAAAAACCCCTTTTTATAAACTGAAAATGGTCAAAATATACATGTAATTGTAAAGGTTTTAAGTGAGACGTTCTAAATGTATTATAAGTTGATTCGAGACCAAGTGTGGATTAAGCATGAACAAAGAGGATATATACTTACACGTGTGTACATGACAGAAAAACCAAAATATTTTGTATTCTTTCTTCGCAAATAAAATATATACTATCCTTATAAATAAAAGGAGATGTTTCTTATCGGATGTTAATAAATTTGAACCTAAAGTACCCGTATATAAGGGAATGCACTCAATTTTTCCAAATCAAATGATATGCAATAAATGACAATCTTTTATAAATGCAGGAATTAAACACTAAATAGACAGTTCATGCAAATACTCATATATTGAAATTCGAAGATCGTACCGTATAGTACGGATCCTTAATACGAGGGTACCTAACACCTTCCCTAGGAGATTACCAGAACCCATACCTAGAACTTTGGATTACAAAGGATTTTTCACGGTGCATGAATAAATCCTTCAAACTGATTTTCCTAATTTCCTAAAAATTAGGTGGCGACTCTTTAAAAACAAAATCCGAAAGAGCACCAACAAGTTCGAAGTAGCTTTCCGAGCGCTAACCCCGCCCGCGAAATGCGAATCGTAAAACTCGCCACTTTTTGGAAGATGTTAGCGTATTAATCTTAAACATAGTGAAGTCGCAACGCCAAATATAAGTATTCATCATGATTCCTTCATTCGGGGAAACAATGTCGCGGACCAACAGTGAATGAAGTCCCCACAGCTTGGGAGGGATAAGTTATCCCTCCTACATGGGATAACTTATCCCTCCTACCAAACGATCCTTTAATATGACACTTTATCTCAGTAGGTTCTTTGGGCGCGCTTTCCGCTAAGTCCATCACTTTATCGGCCTCTTTGATCTTGGCCCTAACTGCCCAGATTTTCCATGCCAGGTCTTGAATCTTTATTTTGATAACAACATTTTCCTAGGTGTACATGGCATCCATTTCAACCCTTTGGGAATTGTAACTAAGGTTAGTACGGATTTGTAAATATTTTGGTGTTTTTTTTCTTTGTTTTCTTTGGGTAGTGGTCAGTACTTGAGATCAATCCAACATTTAAATGAAACATATGAAACAAACAAAGAACATATTCACATAGCAATAAATCATTAAAATATATACTACTCGCATTTCTAAGATTTTTAATCGCTTGAAGCATAAATGTGCCATTTGTACCAAACTATTGCTCCATAATCATAACTTTCATGAATAATATTATTTCCCCAAGGGGTACAAAAGATAAATAAAGACAAATATAAATCAACAGAACTTTCCTCCAAAGAGCAAATGATGAAGCCCTATCGGTCCTTGCCTTCTTGGCCTTTCGGAGGGCGGTCCGGATATGGAGGTGAGCCGATGTCAATACGGCGTCCATCAAGAAGTCCTTCTCTATGAAGCTTATTGGAGCAATGTCATCCAAAGTCTTCTTCATCCGATCGTCGAGCTCAATCAAACAGTCATGGGTGAATTCCAACTCATGCTTTAAGCTTGCTATGGTAGCTTGATCTTGTTCTATTTTCTCCAAATACTTAGCATCCCTATCATCGACCCTTCTCTGAATCAAACTAGATTGGATCTCAGCTTTGGAGTCCTTGTCTTGAACACAACCATAGAGGATAGGTTTATGAGTGAGAGTGCCTTGCAAGTTGGCCCTCAACCAATCTCTATACTCTTCTTCACAACTCGGATAAAACCTGTCGGGAGCTAAAGTGTCTGGATCCCAAGATGTGCGACCATTCCATTCGCGAAGAGAATCCCCAGCCCTCGAAATCCTATTACTGTCATAGTCAATGATGAAATCTCCCATGTTTCCAATTTAGAGTATGATTTGGGTCCTCCCAAATTGTCTTAAGACTCTAGAAGGTAAGGGTGAATCCTTGGAATTCCCATAAGTGGAAAGAACATACACTTTCTACTTTTGACCACAATAGTGTCGAATACGAAGTTGTTGAACATCCACTACACCCCATCCTCCCTAAGTTTAGAAAGGTAAAGGTCCAACTCTGTTTGGTCTAATCCCCAAAATTTGGACAGAAGTTAAAGAGGCCGTCCTTTTCCGCCGGTTTACTTAAGTATTGGATACCCCCAACTTTGATCATGTGTTTGAGGATCCACCATTGTAGGAGTAGGTTGCATCTTTGAAAGTATTTATAGTGGTTTCTACAAAGGCTTAGGGCTTGGTATATATCGGCTAGGATGATGGGAGTTAAGTGAAAGTATTTAATGTCTTCTTATCGGGTTATACCGTAAAAGATGGCATGGGTGACTGAGATGATTCGGGTGTCTATGGCTAAGGTTCCTACTTTAGGAAAAACCATGAGTCCTAAAAAGCAAATGACACAGGCTAAGGGTCGGGTGGCTTCCCACTTGGCATAGGTTTAAAATTCGACTGTGTGTTCCACAAATCCACTTGGGTTACCGAATTGTTTATACAACTCTCTGAAGGGTACGGTTAGGCCATGTGCCCAATTAGCATAGGATAAGGAGAGCATTTTTAGTATTTGGTGGTAGGTGGGATTTTCTGGGATTAGGACGTGGTTGTCGGGTTTCTTTCTTCTTTTCAAACCCGACCCTACGTTGGTTATGGCATCCTTCAATTCCTCCAAAGTCCGGGCCATTTCTACATTATCCCTAAAGTGGAAGACTATCCTATCTCGGTCTCAAAACCCAGTGATTACACCTATCAACTCCCTACAACCCCTCATTGTCATTATAGAGGTTAGATTTCCTAAATGGCAAGAAATCCCTTATCTCTCTTCTTGACTCATCCTGCCCCACCATATGCGAAGTAAATCCGGTGTATCAATAACCATGTTAAATTGCAAGTCAATCGTCATCTACAAAAACGAAGCAAGGTTAGCATTCCCCTCTAATAGGCATTGATTTAGCACATAAGCACATTATATGCTTCCAAATAGCACATAAATGAGATGTAGTGTTTTTCAGGTCATAGACCGTACTTGACACAAGGTGGTCTCTCTATCAGGTTTAGATACATCTCAAATATCCAAACTCTTCTAGTTTATCTTTGGATTTGGCTTAGCTCTAACCTTTTTTTTTTTTAAATGAAAACCACCAAAATGGTGGATTTTTATTGAAAATAAAATGGTTTGAATAGGACTAGCCAAACAGCTAGTTAGAAAAAACAAGAAAGAAAAATAGTTACAATATCCAAATTTACATAAAACAAAGCTAGAATTCCTGTAGTCTTGAATTGCATCCATCTTTCTCACCTCCAAGCTCTCACCAGATGAAATGGATTCAAATCACTTGAATTTTCTTCAGATTGCAGGTTTGTAGCCTCACTTCCTGTAATTCTCTCACAGAACTGTTAAACATATCCATGATGTGCTGTCTTTGATATATAAGCTGCATTTAGTCTCAACTGTTTAAGTTATCCAGCATGGGAATGAGCATGCATGCACACTAATACCACCCATCCTAAACTTCTCAGACAGTTAGACTAGATGCAGTACCAATTTTTCCATAGCCTTCCATCATACACCTGCTAGGATTAGAAGTTTATAGCATCAGTTAAGCAAATCGGTACATTGAACTCTCTAGTGTCTAATGCATATCTGATTCTCAGATTTGGTATCTGAGCCTTATCAATGTTCAGTAATTTCCTAGCCATAGAAGGTAGCTCTTGAAAAGAGTTAAATTGCTGTGTACCTGCAAAATAAAAAACATAGTTAGCTAAAAATTCTGCAAGGCAGTTTCCCTCCCTATATATGTGCTCCACTTCAACAATATGCCCTCTTCTCACTCTGTTAATGTCCTTTAACATCATACTAATACACCATGGAACCTCCCATATTCCTCTAATGAATATCTTCATAGCTAAGGAATCAATTTGCACCAATAAAGGATACAATTGATGTTCCATACAATACTCAATTCCTTGTTTGATGGCCACAGCTTCAGCAACTAAGTTGTTCCTATCTGTAATCTTTTGACCTGCTGCATATATAAGATCCCCATTATCATTCCTAATGCAAAAGGCCATTGAACTAGGACCTAGATTCCCTCTTGAAGTACCATCACTGTTGCACTTATACCAACCCTTTGCAGGCAATCTCCATGTCACAGTTATGCACTTCAAGATTGGTCTAAACTACTCAAAATAATCAATTATATTAGGCCACTCGTGAGGAATGTTCTGCCAAGCTGGATACCTTACTTTGCATAAAAAGTGCACATTCTGAGAAATTTCATGAATCACCCTATGAATAGACATTGACCCTCCATGAAGCTTTGTGTTTCTCCATTTCCATAATTGCCACATGATCATTTCTGGCACTATTTTAATGATAGTTTTCAACTTGCAATGACAAACAGTATTCCACCATATTTGTACTACATGTTTCAACTGAGAGCAATTCATTTGTTTGCCAGCAGCACTGCTAAATACCTTCCAGATAGATTGTGCAACTTCACCATTCAGGAATAAGTGATCAATGGTTTCCTGCTATTGATTCCTGTAGCAACAGCACCTAGATACTACATTTATGTCAATGCTAGATAGAACTTCATCAACAGGCAGCTTAAACTTCCATAATCTCCATAAGAAAAAGGATATCTTGAAAAGGACCCCTTTATCCACATCTGTTTATACACTATATAGATATGGTTTTTTTCCTCTAAGTAGATTCCTGGCACTTGAAACAGTAAACTTACAAGAACTAGTCATCATCCACCATGCCTTGTCCTATAAAGTTGAACTTTCCTTCATCAGTAGTTCCTCTAGTATATGATTAACAATTTCTCCTGGTAGAAGTTGTTGCAACTTATGAAAGTTTCAATCATTTCCATCTAGAAGTTCAGAGACATCTTCCACACTCTCATCAATAAGTTGATCAGGTAATGTATAGAACAAGGCTCCTAGTTTTGTCCAGTTGTCAAACCAGACATTAGCAGTTTCACTCTTAGTTTCCCACCATATTTCCTATTCTATACTGTCTTTTGCTTCTAAAATCATCTTCCAAACCTGTGTCCCTCCCTTCCATTGGATATACTGAGGATATTGCTTCTTGCAATATTTGTTCCATAAGTAATTGGCCCATAGTGAGTTTGAGGTTCTGAATCTCCACCATAATTTAGCACATAATGCCTTTGACACATCAAATAAGGATCTGAAGCCCAAACCACCCTTCTCCTTAGAAAAACACATTTTAAGCCATGCAGACCAATGTCTAGATTTGACATCTTCCGTATTACTCCAGAAATATTTAGCAAAAATCTAATGTATTTCCTTGATAACACATTTTGGAGGTTTCACTGAAAATATAGATGTAGATGAACACTTTGAAGTACACTTGATATCAGCACTGCCTTTCCACCAGGTAATAGCAACCTCTCTTTCCAAGCTTGTAGTTTATCCTTCACCTTTTTGATAAGTTCAGAATAATCTGTTTTCCTCTTCTTAGCATGAGAAATTGGGCACCCTAAGTACATAAAAGGAAAGGAACCTCTTGAGAAACCAGTAACTGCTGCTACCTCTTATATTATATTCTGTGGAACTTTAGCAAACATGTAAAAGGAACTTTTCGTTTTGTTTATCAACTAACCAGACACCTTCTAATAATCCTGTAGCACCTTCATGATCATATTTAGTAAATTATTATCTGCTGTGGAAAAGATTATTGTATCATCTGCATATGCCAAATGATTAAGACTGGCACTCCATTTTGGCATCCCATAACCTTTAAATTTAGTAACTTCAAACAATGAATTCAAGGCTCTTGTCAGATCCTCTACAGACAAAATGAACAAAGCAGGTGACAAAGGATCACCTTGCTTGACACCCCTAGTTGAGTGAAAGAATCCATGAGGCTGACCATTAATTATCACTGAATACCAGTTATTAGCCCATAATCTCTATACTAAGTCCAAACTCCTTTCTGCAAACCCCATTTTCCTGAGTACCTTAGTTAAGAATAACCATGGTACTCTATCATAGGCCTTAGTCATATCAAGTTTCAAAACTACATTTGCAGGTTTTCCTCTCAATCTATTGTCAGCCACAATTTCCTGAGTCAACAGGACATTTTCAATGATGTTCTTCCCTTTAACAAAACTAGATTGATTAGCTGAAATAAGCACAGGAAGAATATGGTCAATCTTTTCATGTAACACTCTAGATATTATCTTGTTTATGAAGTTGCTAAGACTTATTGGGCTTATATCAGAAAATGTCTCAACCTCATTCTTCTTAGGCAGCAATACAAGATTGGTGTATGTTATAGACTTATGGAGAGTATGACCCTCAAAATAAGCCTTCACCACCTTATGCACATCAACACTAACTATATCTTAACATGATTGGTAAAACAAACCTGATAATCCATCAGGACCACTTGCACTATCCCCAGCTAGTTCAAATACTGCTTGCCTAACTTCTTCAATACTTGGAATACTGCAGATTAAAGCATTATCCTCCTCTGACACCATCTCAGGAATATGATCCAATAATGAAAAATCCTCCTGCTGAGCCTCTTGAGTAAATTGCTTCTGATAAAAAAAAATTGCCTCAGCTGCTAGACTGACTGTCCCTTCAATCCAATTACCATCAAAGTTTTGGATTCTTTTGATCTGAGTTCTCTTCCTTCTACCCTTCACAATATTATGGAAGAATCTTGTATTTCTATCCCCTTCTGCAAAACAGTCAAAACCAGCTTTTTGTCTCCGTTAGCTCTAACCTATGCATCTGTAACAGCGGGGTTTTTGAAGTTACCTTGGACCAAAGTGGACTACACGGGGTGAACCGTTGTTGGCTGTTGGGTGACCGCACACTAACTTCGCATCCAACGTGTTCCAAATAAGGGGTATATCGGATTTTTTAGTGAAGGCTACACTGCGCGCCTGCGTGCCTCCTTTGAAACCATGTTTTTTGCCAGGAGTGGCGGGATTTATGATATGAATACATGACAGTTTATAATTGCAGAAAAGTAAACACTTAAGAAAATAATCACAATTATATCACGTTATATTAAAACCCTAATGGTTAGATCCCTAGCGAAGTCGCCATTTATTACGGTTCACTTTTACGCAGGTGCATAAAAGCTACTAAGAGGTTATTGGTGATCTAAATTAATTTTAGTATTTTAGAGTCGCCACCTAATTTATATAAGGTAAATTTGGAAAATGGGGTTAAAAAGGTTTACCAAGCAAGAGAAAAATCCTTTTAGGACCAGAGTTCGAGGTAAGGGTTACGTGATCCCCAGGTTTTAAGTATCCTATTATTAAGGATCTGTAGAATACGGTTGACCTACGAGCTTCAATGTGTTGTTAATTGTGATTACTTGCTTAAACATGTTTACTTTATCGCAAATGTGTCATGTTTAACAAAAATTCCAAAATTCTAGCAAAATGTCCCCTTTGAAAAGGGGGTTTTGGTTTCAAAATTTGTATAAGTATTCAACTCACTTCATTTCCGGACCAAGACACACTCGGGATTTCTCTTGAGTAGAGTCTCTACTATTTTGGTCCCAATGATATGAGTTTAGTTATTATGTTAATATAAAAAAATATGTGGAGTATATCTCCCTTTTCATAATATAAGTATAATAGAAAGTGAAAAATTTATTAAGTCCAATTTTAGTCCCATTGAAGCTCAATATGTTAAACATAGTCCAACCAAAGCCATCTTAACTCAAAACTTGGTCCCAATATATTTCTCTTTGATTTTGTCCCTTTAGGTTAGGCCAAAAAAATATTTTTGTTTCGTCTCTAAATATTGTCAAAGTTTTTAGGCAAACAGTCCATTTTAGATTCTGGAAATTATAAGTTTATCGAAATTTATACAAGTTCTAAAGAATGTCTTTTTGTCAATTTATCCCAAACAGCCTTCAAAATTCATTTTTTTTGATCCAGTCCTAAATTATATTAAAGTCCAAAGGAAACAGTTGCAGCGTGTAGGGATCTAGTAGCTCAGTTGGTTGGCTACCTGAACTCTCACCTTGTTGGTGAGGGTTCGAATCCCCACGTTGTAATCCCCTTCCCCTACCACCTATGTAATAAAAAAAAAGTTCTTTAAAAAAAAAAAGTTGCAGCGTTTTAAAATGGGCTTAAGGCCCAAAACTTATATTTTATGATTTCCAAATTTCTACAAGGGCAGAAGGCCCAAATCTATATCTCAGTTTCATTTTAAAATCATTTAGACTTAACCAAGTTATCAAGCCAGTTTTAAACTTGAGAAATTTGGTACTGATTCAATGCAAATGTTCTATTAGGCGAGGTTCGAAAGCATTTAGGCGACTTCCTAATAATACTTAGTGTTTTTCCTAAGTTCTAAAATTCATAGGGGTTTCAATATTATACAAGAGTCTTTTACAAACACATATGGATATACTAACATGTAATTTATGAGAAGAGTTTAGGCTAGTGTGGCTACCTAAGCCCACCAATTGTCTATTTTCACCCATAGGTAGGCTTTCAATATATTAGCTTCCCTTACTTTCTGTCACGACCCAGCCCCGTAGGCCGTGACTAGTGCCCGAGCTGGGCACTCGTACCCACCTATCCACTATAATCAGATCATAGCCAACATAATAAGAACTTATACGTACCTAAAAGCACAACATCGCACACATATATGCATATATCATATATACAGTCTGAGAATATACAGAACGCAAACACCACTGAATCATGCTACCCACAACCCACATCTATGTCTACAGGCCTCTAAGAGTAATAACAGAATCATATGACGGGACAGGGCCCCGCCGTACCCCTGAATAGACATAGACATATGTATATATAACAGAAGGATCTGTACCAAAGTGTAGGCTTCGGGACAAAAGGAGCACTCCAAGACGGTTGAGTAGGAATCCTAAGCTGGCGGCTCACCCAAACGTGTATCTGCACCTGCGCGGCATGAAACGCAGCCCCCCCGAAGAAAGGGGGTCAGTACGGAATATGTACTGAGCATGTAAAGCATAAAATGCATGTAAAGGATCGTACAAAAATAAGGAGGACAGAAAAGTAGTACAGTAACCAGAAACTCATAAGGCTTACCCTGAAACATAAATCATGCATTTCAAAATCGTAAATAGACTGAGTGACATAAATGGAAAATCATCATGAACATATGCAAGCATAACGTGCCCCGGCCCTCTAACGAGGGACGCGGTAAGTAAAATCATCATATGCATGTACATGTAACGTGCCCGGCCTACCCAGTGAGGGAAGCGGTAAAAGGAATCATCATATGCCATCCTGGCCACCTCCCCCATATCATCATATCATCATATATATATATATATATAACGTGCCCCGGCCCTCTAGTAAGGGACGCGGTGAATAATGCAATGGAGTTGCACGAATACATGCCCTGGCCCGGGACGCAGTGAAGGAAGTAGCAACAGCTCGCACGAGCAGAGTAGTGAGAAACCATATGCACATAAATCATCATCATAGACTCAATGGATAAGAAGTAGCCGACGCTCGAAAGTTAAAACGGAAATCATGCTAAGTTCCTTCAAAAACAAGTCATTAGGACCGTACAAATGGAAATCTCGGGGACCACGGATATGCATCAACCAATCCGGGCCCGCCCATGAAAGCTAACATCATTATGCGTTACAAAACTTTCTACGAACGTTTCAAAGCAATCCGGTTCTATCTACGAAAGTTACGGACATTTCTAGACATAGGATTCTTTAGGAACAAACAGTTTATAGGACATTCTAATCCAATCATGTCGGAGACGTAAAGACCATAGCATGACCATATTATGGATACTAACATCAATAAACAAATATAACTCATGAACGTACTCGGAATCTAAGAGTGAAGTTACCTCGAAGCTCGTGTCATAGCCTAATTACAACTAGGACATGCCAAAGAAAGAAAGGGTGAGCTTTACATACCTCGTCTGTCCTCAAAGCTAATCAAAATTTAAGTCGCGGATTTTCCAAGATCTACAATACGTCATTAAATATCAAACGTTAGCTAAAGGCATTTAGGAACCCGATTCCAAACAAACACCAAATTCCACAGAAATTTGGGCAGCATTTCCCACAGCCAAATGCAACACCCCGAGAATTCAACTCGGCCAAATTCATCAACAACCATACCAACAACATACTAGCAACATCAATAATCAATTCCAAATGTCTTCTAACATTAGCAACCCCTTTACTACATAATTCAACAACATTCATTTTATTCAACTCAACCACTTACATTCAAACCAATATTCATGCTCATACGTTCAATTACTAATCCGAACCCATTCAAATAACATTCAAGAATACTTTAAACACTTTACACAATAATTTCAACAATCCAAACAATACTCCAATTCACCCGAAATCCTCCCCAAACCCGAGAGCAACACTAACATATTTCCTTCTTCCAAAACTCATAAACTACATCAACAATCTATATGTTAACAATGTCATTACATAAATATAGAATCTACATAAAAATTACATTGACTTCCAAATCAGCCCACAACCATTACAACTTCAAATTGATTCATTAAACTTTCATTACCAACATAGAATCCACACGACAACAACAACCACAACACTAAATAAAATTAATTCATTCTTGGCATACATACTACATATACACGGTTCCAACACCATTCATACGGCTAGAACATCAACATGCCATTTTCATGATTTCCTTCCATTTCTACACACTACAACAACAGGCAAACATGCTAAATACCACCAATTCATTACTCCTACACACCACACACACACACGGCCAACACCCACACATGCACGGTTTCATCCCAACATCCATATTTTCATGATTTTCATTCATTTCTACCTATTACAATATCCACAAATCATTTATAACGTATAAAAGAGAAGATTGAACCATACCTTCTTCACCCCACCTTTCCACACGGCCAGGAGGTTGTTTTGCAAGATAGAACGTTTTGTTTATTCCAACAACTACTCCACGTTGTAGAGGGCCTTCTAATTAGTAGAGAAACTAGAAGAAACTATTTTTTTGTGACCAATTTTTGGACTTCAAATTTCCATGGTCATGGCCGAATATGGCTTGGCCTTTCTCCTTCTCAAAGTTTCTTGAAAATTCTAAGGGTGGAGATAATGAAATAAGATGACTTAGTCATCTTTTATTACTTATGTTAGCCAACCATGTGGCCATGGCCCACATACCACATGGCCGGCCACCTAGCCCCTTGTTTTTTTTTTTTTTTTTTTTTCCCTTTTCATGAACTAATTACTTTTCCAAAAATAACTTTTGACCCCAAATTTCCTTAATATTCCATACCAACCAAACCACAAGTCACTTATATCCGAAAACACGATCGTAGTTAAAAGTCTCCATTCCGCCTCCCGGAATAATCTTGTCCTTAACTTATCGTGATTGACTCGGATTACCCCGACGTACGAAATACGGGATATAACACTTTCTCTTCGGACTCGATCAAGAAAAGAGGTTGGGCCTCAGGCCCAACAGGTTTTATGCAGAAGAGGACGACGAAATGGCCCGTGATGAAGTTCCATGCAGACAAAGAAAAGGGGAAAAAGGGAATACGGTTAGAAGATATCTATACTTAGTAATTCATATAACGAAAGACTAAAGATGTACACAAGATATATTCACATATACATATAACATATATCATGTTTCTTCCATTTTATGTACGCACGAAGCAGTTAGCCCAAACGAAAGAACAGGCCCAATTACTATAATAAGACAAAATTCGGCGAAACAGGTCCAAACAATGATACACAATTGAACGACTGTAAAACAAGCCCAATGCCAACAAGTTCAGAATAATCGTGCCTAATTTCAGACAAATAAACAGATTTATTCATAAACCCATGATATGATATACCTAGAGTATACTTGATATACCAGCCAATATATAACACAGTATATAAAGAGTGTATATATCCATATACCTATGTATATTTCTCATGATTCAATCAATTTAATATCAAACCATCATAAGTAAAAACAACCCCAAATACAACAAAGGGAATACCCAGAAAAATTTAACATACTTCAGGTAAACAACATCAACCCACAAAGACCCTATTAACATATTCATTTCGATTAAATAGGAATCAAGCAGATAGAATATGTCACACATGTGCAGAATCAAAGCAGTCAGACTAGGTTAAGATGCATGTTTCATGATATTGAGGTTGGTCTTATGCACATAATACATACATGAACATACATTGAAACAAACTTGATCCAAGACAAAGACAGACATTTGAGTAGTCATGAGATGGCAGATATCATGATGTTTGGCACTGTGGCTAAAGTTAAGCAAACAAGCATGGGTGTGATTCAAACTAAATTAAAAATACACAGAGGACTGCTCCAAAATTACATATTTAACACTAGTTAGGTAAACATGATGTCCCTTCTTCACATGCTTAAAAGATTTATCCTATATGTCAAGGCTAGCTTCCAGTAACAACTTACTAAGCTAAAACATTTTGACAAGATATTTATTAACTTGACATATAAGCATTTAAACATCATTTTCAACCAAATAGACAGTCAGTTATGAATTGTACTAAAAACAAATAGGTTTATAAACTACTCTCATGATTATCAGTCAAACAAAACTAATCTCTACCAGTAATGACAAGCTCAAACTAAACAAACACTCACATAGTGGATGACTGATCAAACTGAGACAAAGGGAATCATGCTAAGGCAAGTATTCTTCAATAGCCAAATAGGCAAAAAAACAAACATGTTCAGTTCAAGGAGTATGTGAAGAAAAAACCAACAACTATTTTGAAAGCAATTATTTTAGATATAGGAAATAATCAGTCCAGACTTAGGTTATATTCACAAAGTCTCATACAGTGAAGAATATGCACCGAAAGATCCAAATATAGCACGCCCCCACCTCAATCACACAAGACAAATCTCACACATAGGCAGATGCCCCCAATTTCTAGACAGAATAGGTTTATGCTCAAGGTTTGAATGATCAATCCTGCTAAGTTAGATGATTGGCTTCAAAGAAATAGGGCAGGTTCTTCATAAATAAAAGCATGTGTGATCATACAAAAGGACTTTGAAAACAGGGTAAACCTAGACTAAATATTAAGGGAAAACAGACTAGGTAAATACACACTTAGCATACATAAAATCTGACTAACCTAAACCAACAGTCATGCTTGATATACTGCTAACTAAATAAAACAAAGGACATGCTCACAAATGATTAAATGAACCATATTTAGTCTAAGTTAATACTAAGCATATATCAATCACTAGCTAATCATACTCAATGATTGATTGGCCCCATTAGGATTCAAACTAAACATAAGCATAATGGCAAAACCTAACTAACTATACTAAATAGGCATACACTAATAGCCTAATGTAAACCAACCCACCATTAAACAACACTAATTAACACTAAACTAAATGAAGCACATAAATACATATAAGGCATGGGATAACTAAACTAAGCTAAACTAAGCACCTCAACACACAGAGAGGCATATACAAGCAATACGATGTAGAAAATTAAAGAAAGGATAGGGAATTACCTTTCTTAGTCGCTGCTGTGAAACCCCGACGAGGAGTATGACGGGCTCCGACCTATAGGTCGTAAACCACCTGACTTAACAGTTACTTTGAACGTCACATACTATAACTCAAAGAATACCTGTACGCAGAAAAGGCCCAACATAGAAATATCTATTAATTCAACACATTTGTACATATGCGAACCGACAAGGTCTCCACAACATTACGAGTATCATAAAGCCAACAAGGCTAACAGGAAAGTAGCACAGACCAAAGTAAGGCTAACGTGACCATACACACTATTTACATAGCCCACTATGTCTATGAGCCTCTAAGAGTGTACATATGAGCATATTATACTAGCAGAAAAGTACAAAAATATAGCAAGTCCGGAGTAGTAGCACTTGCTGACACCGTTGTTTGAAAAAATCCTCTTTATGGGTAGCTTCTCGATAACCCTATCGAGAGCTTGCGGACAAAATACATGTCCGTCTGCAATGGACGTTAGTACGGATAAAAGTACTAAGTATGTAAGGCTGGAATCAATAACATAAGTAGAACGGAAATATAAAGAGAGTAGAGGTAACCTGTCATCTGAGAACGTACAATATACAATGCATGAGTTTAGAAATCATATGCAAGTATACACACACACACACACACACACACACACACACACACACATATATATATAGTAGTATCATTATAACGTACCCGGCCTTTTCAGGACTCGGTGTATAACATATCCGGCCCTTTCGGGACTCGGTGTATAACGTACTCGGCCCTTTCAAGACTCGGTGTATAATGTACTCGGCCCTTTCGGGACTCGGTGTATAACGTATCAGGCCCTTTCGGGACTCGATGTATAACGTACCCGGCCCTTTCTGGACTCGGGTATAATACCAACTGATTAGTGGTTGCACAATAGATGTCGTACCCGGCCGACTATAGCGCGGCTCGGTGTAATAAAATAGTGCATACATATATATATATATATATATATATATATATACACACACAATGCATAATGATCCAATGAAGTAACAACGGCCTTTCGGAGGGACATAAGGTCGGTAACCTCCGAAATAATTTATGGAACCCGTATTGAATCAAAGAAATAACTAAATGACGATAAACATGATAATGTTTCAAGAATCAGTCAAATAATTAAGGCTTTAAGATTTGAAATACCTAGCATAGGAATGGAGTGAATTTGTTATGGAACGCTCATGATCATATTCTAGTTGGATTCGTTCCAAAGAAGGAGAGAAGCGAACAACTTACATACCT
>NC_081347.1:47532647-47583534 GCF_029784015.1 Lycium ferocissimum | reverse complement strand
AAACCCTACAAAGGACTATTTATATGTTCTAAAAAATATACAAGTTACAAACATTTTGCACTTCACCTTCTCATTATGATGAAGTACGGTCCGTAAATCACTTTACGGACCGTAATTAGTGTTTACGCCCACGTCAGCTTCCTCTAAAGTGCGCAACTCAACCTTCCCAAAATACGGACCGTAAAGTGGTTTACGGTCCGTAAACTGCTTGGTCGTCTTTCACCCTTGCTAATCTCAGACTTTCTGCCAACGCTTGAACGACTAAATACGTGATGGAATACGGACCGTAAACTGAAACACGGTCCGTAAACTCAGCTCGTAAACCGCCATCTTCCCAACTTGACTCTCTCGTTTTCGAAATCCTTTAATACGATTCTCATGAAATACGGCCCGTATTAGAATACGGTCCGTAAACTTCAATTTACGACCCGGAGCCGCTTCTCTCAACTCGTGATTTTGCCAAATCTGTTCCTTTACCTGAAAAACACTAAAAAACACGTAAAATCACACCGACTTGCTTAACAACAAGTAAAACTTATAGCTGAAAAGTATCGGTTGTGGCGTAAACATCACGCCACATCAAATACATAACAATACGTCGGCTTATGGAGCCGCTTACGAACTGACATACTATACACACGACTCTGTCTGCAAAGTCTCTAACATGATCCAAGATAACATCACACATATGCTCTGACTCCTACAAAGACTCCAGGAAGAAACGGAGCTTGCCAATTCAGCTGGACACCTTCTACTAAAATCTTCCGCTCATCTAGGTGTACCTGCGCGGCATGAAACGCAGCCCCCGAAGAAAGGGGGTCAGTACGGAATATGTACTGAGTATGTAAAGCATGGAGTACGTAAAATGATAATAATCGAAGTAGGAATTACAGAAACAAGTATAATGACCAGAAAATCATAAGACTTGCCTTTCTGAAACATTTGTCATACATGCATATATATATCGGTAAATAACATCACATCATAATCCTGTTATCATGTCATCGTACATATGTACCGTACCCGGCCCTCTAGTGAGGGACTCGGTGAACGTAATCATATAACGTGTCTCGGCTCCTCCAGTTGAGGGACCTGTAAAACGTAATCATCATATCATGTCATGTCATCATTTTATCATATCATCGTAATATTACCTCATCGAATTACCATATCATCGCATTATCAAATTATCATATCATCATCTTGTCATATCACATACCCCATGCGTCCGTAAGGACCCGGCGGACAGAACGTGGTCGCCCCTCCTGCCATGGGCGCCACAACTCATCATACTTCGGAAGTTTAATATCTCCGTATCTCCGTCACACATCATAACATCATATCACATATACACGGTACCCGACTGTGCGTGCGGCTCGGCGTACCGGACACATCATACTTGGAAACATATCATATCATATCGAAACTCATCATACTTCGTATCATATCATATATCGTACGCTCATCATACTTCGGAATCTCATCATACTTCGGATTGTGCGCACGATAACAACCGGCCCGGACTCGGCGTAAGGACGGACAATAGTGTGCACGAAGCGTATTCGTGGGGATCTATATGCAATTTCATACATTTACACGTATTCCACAGAACAATCAAAGCAGTACTATCATTTAAAAGCCAAGTCAACGTCATACTAACCAGCTTTCTCCCGAACGTCGTGGAATATATTAAGTAGAACTTTAGCCATCATCGTTACATGTCAAAATCATATACATACAAATCCTCATTACATACATTTAATGTATAAGTAAGTGATCATACCCGGGTCGTGGGGTGATAAACATATTAAATTCTAACAAAAACGTCGCACTATGCAAAAGGGAAGTCCCCCGGGGGCCCACGGATGGTACCAAACCAATCCGGGCCCGCCTATGGGAGTTAGGGTCATCATACACTACGGAATCCTCCACGGACATATCGAAGCGATCCGAGCCTTTCTGAAAGTTACGCTCGTTCGTAGTTTCGTAATCGTTTAGGAACAAAGTTCTTTTGGAAACAAACCCTTTAAGCAGCTTTTAATATTTAGTCATACAAAAGACATAAGAATCATAGTTCGACCATATTACGAATATGAACATCAAAGGACAAATAAGAATCATAGAGATGCTCGGATCGCAAGAGTAGAGTTACCCCGGGATTCGTGTCATAACTTACTTTCAACTAAGACATGCCATAAGAAAGAAAGGTTGAGCTTTACATACCTTGTCCGCTTCCTACGCTAACCAGAGTTTCCGCCTCAACTTCTCAAAATCTACAACAACGTCGTTAGGCACCGAACATTAGTCATAAGCGCTGAAGAATTTAATCCCATGCCATTACTTTTCTACGTAAATTGGGCAAAGATCTCCCCCATGAATCCAACATCCCGTAGAATTAAACTCGGCCAATTTCATCAACAACAATACCAACAAACATTCTAACAACACCAACAATTTATTCACAACACATTCTAACATTAACAACCTTCTTCCACATAATGCGACGACATTTACTTATATTCGATTCAACCGCATGTAATCAAGCTAACACCAACACTCACACATTCGATTACTAATCCGAAACCATTCAAGTAATATTCAAGAACACTTTAAGCAATTCACACAAGATTTCAGGCAATCCTTCCAATATACCAAGCCACCCGAAACCACCAATTTCCATAGGGACAACAACATCACATTTCGTTCTTCCAAATTCATCAACGACACCAACGATCCACACATTTAACAACATTATTGCGATAATTACAAGGAAGCATATTTGATTCGCATTAGCTAGCAAAACAGCCCGCACACGATTGTGACTTCCATTTGAGTCATTGAACTTCCATTTACATCATAGAATCCGCAACACAACCTCTCAAACATACTAAATAAAATTAGTTCTTCATCCCTACATAACACTACATCTATACGGCCAAACTCACAACCTACAAACTTTTATGAATTTCATTCATTTCTTCATCACATAATTCGTAACAACAACAACTAAAATGCCAAGTGAATTTAATTCATCATTCCTACACCATACATGGCATATACACGGCCACAATTTCATGATTCTCATTTATTTCCACATACTACAACGTGCATAAACATCTATAAGAACATGTAATCAAGATTAAATCTCACCTTCCCCCTTGGACTCCTCCACGCGGCTAGGATTCAAAATAGCAAGAACGGACGTTTTGCTTGTTCCAACAACCCTTCCACGTTAACGAGGACCTTCCAATTAGTATGAAAGCTTGAAGAAAATATTTTTTTCATGATCAAAATGTGGAGGTAGTTTCGGCCAGCCCATGGCCGGCCACCTCTCTCCTTCTTTCTCCATTTTTCTTGAACTTTCTTATGGTTATAAAATGATGACTTGGGTCTTATTTGGTCCTCATATATATATATATATATATATATATATATATAAATACATGAACATGACCATGCACATGGCCGGCCTCTTTTCTCTTTCTTTTTTTTTCTTTTTCTTTTCAAACTTCCTCCAATTTTTTAGAAATTTCCAAGAGATGAAAATGATGAAGATGACTTAATAAGTCATCTAATACTATAGGTATATACTTCATACATGTGGCCTATGGCCCACAATTCATGTGCATGGCCACATGGTCTTTTTTTTCATGAATTTAAGTTTCCAAAGCTTCACTTTTGACCCCAAATTTTTATGAAATGTCTCCATCCAACGAAATCATAAGCGACTTATGCCTTACAACAAAGTCGGAAAATAGCCTTGTCCATAATTCGTCGCAACCAACTTAAAAATATTCTGACGTACAAAGTACGGAATATAACAATATCATCTAAACATACTCTTCGCTAATCAAAGTCTCACCATAAGGTAAACCGTAACCTACGTAGAAAGCCGAACAACAAAGTCTCCAATAGTCAAACCTTAGTCTTGCCCTTCCTTTGTGCCTCGATATAATAAAAATCTTGTCGTATCCGGATTAGGAAATTAAAATAAAGAAGAATCAATATTCAAACCTTACTTTTATTCAAGACCCAAATCCCAACCTATGGAATGGGGTTTATGAACTAAAAAGATGAAATTAGAAATCTATAGGTTTAAACGTGATATTAATGTTCTAGATGATCAATTCCCATCAATTATAAGCTAGAAGAAACAAATCACTTAAATTTGGATTCTAGGCAAAACCCCCAAATTTAGGTATGAACCCTAACTTCCAATTCCATAAATTGCCACTAATCAGGAAGGAATCAAGCAATAATAGTTTATAATCATCAATACCATGCTTAATGAAGCTAGCCCAATCAATAATTCAAGATTTTATAGCCTAGAATGAAGAACCCACAAAACCCTCTTTCAATCCACCATTTCTTAAGGAAACTAGCATGTTTAATGGATTCCAAAGGTGGTTATTGGAATATGGATTAGCATTGAAGATGGATGGATTTACCACAATGATTTTCCCCTAAGAAATGCCTTGAAATGCCCCCAATAGCTCTATTTTTGGAGTGGTATTGAATGAAAGACTTGGGGCTTTTAACACACATTTAATAAACTCAACTGTCTGTCACCTGCTTCCGTGCTCACCCGAACGCTTCAGCACTCCCGCTTCTGTGGTCCCATGATCGGTTTTGCAGTCCTCTACCAAATGTAGAGGCCGCTATAGCGGCACCGCTGCCGCGGTCCTAGTGCCGCTATAGCAGGACACCTGACCCAGAAACTGCTCAATTTTTATCAACTCAACTCGAAATTTTGACTATCACCCGAGATCATCTGCTCACAAACCAAATATGCAGACATACACAAAACACATTACGAATGCATTCATGGCCTCGTAATTCCCAAAGGAGGTCTCATTGACCGAGTCAACCCCCGATACCTCAAAACTAACTTCCCAACCCAAGTCCCAAAATGCACCCGAGTGCATTGGGAACCGAATCGAATATACACACAAGTTCTAAAGGACCATTCAGACCTCTCAAAATTTACGAATTCCCCAAAAAGGTCCATTTACCCAAAAATAAACTTTGAGTGAACTGTTTTTTGCTTAAAGCCCAAATTCCCACAAAATCACCCAAATCATATCCAAAGACTTCGGGAAGCATGTCAACGGTCCCCTCAAGTCAAATGTGAGCTAACCGAGCTTGGGAGAATGTCTAAAGCATTGAAAAGGCAATAATGACCAAACGGGTCATTACATAACCGGTCACCGAGGGTTAACCACTTTCAATAGCCTAAACTGTTGTAGAAATTTTAAAGGAACCTCAAAATTTCCTACATTTGAGATTAGGCACGAGAGTTCGCCAAGCAAGATAGATCTCAATCAAAGGGGCAGAAATTTTGAGAGGATCTCAAAAATTTCGTACAAGGAAACGAGAACCCCAACCATCAAAGCAGCAAAGAAGGGATTATTTTTTATTCAAAGTGCATGTCATGACAATTAACCTAAAACAGTTTTAGAAAAAAGAAGCGTTTGTTTTCATAAGTAATTAATTCTTAAGAAAAATGATTTTCTTGCATGACTAAACTAAATTCATCTTTCGAATACCAAATCCAAAGGGATTGGAGTTTCAAAAAGACTCAGCGAAGCCGAAGACGCAGTCAGAGGCAGCAATATGGATCAACTTTAATAGGAAACTAACCTTTTGCTGATGTAGGTCCCCATGTCGTCAGGAGGACGACCCATTTTTCTAACTTTGTTTCATGTGCAGGAAAAGACGGTTCACCAGACAAGGTCAGAGCCGCTGCCAAAGATAGGGTTTATAACAGTCAAAGCCACGAGGGCTATAAAAGGATGTGAACGCCATAAGGGGAAATATCTAGCCACGGGGGCTATAAAGGATCAGAACGCATAAGGGAAAAATATCTAGCTGCGAGGGCTATACAGGATCAGAACGGCATAAGGGCAAATATCTAGCCACAAGGGCTATAAAGGATCAGAATGCCATAAGGGAAAGTATCTAGCCACGAGGGCTATAAAAAGATCTAAAACGCCATAAGGGCGAATATCTAGCCACAAGGGCTACAGAATAACCAAAATACTACAAGGGAAAATATTCAGCCGCAAGGGTCACAATAAAGCAAAATGGCATATCTAACCATGAGGGTCACAACCAACATAAAGGATGAAAGAAAGAAGATTTAGCCAAAGGGGCAATATCTATCATTTGCATGCCATGAGGGCCATTCATTCAAACATACCAATAGGGCCATTCATACAAACATTACCAAGAGGGTCATTCATACAAACATTTCCAAGAAGGCCATTCGTACAAACATTGCTAAGAGGGTCATTGATACAAATATTGTCAAGAGGGCCATTCATTCAAACATTGCCAAGAGGACTATGCATACAAATATTGCCAAGAGGGTCATTCATACAAACATGCTGAGAGGATCATTCATACAAACATGTAGAGAGGTCCATTCATACAAACATTGCCCAGAGGGCCATTCATACAAACATTGCCAAGACGGCCATTCATTCAAACATACCAAGAGGGCCATTCATACAAACATTGCCAAGAGAGCCATTCATACAAACATTGCTAAGAAGGCCATTCATACAAACATTGCCAAGACAGCCATTCATTCAAACATGCCAAGAGAGTCATTCATACAAACATACCGAGAGGGTCAATTTTACAACATTGTTAAGCGGGCCATTCATACAAACATGCCGAGAGGGCCATTCATACAAATATTGCCAAAAGGGCCATTCATTCAAACATGCCAAGAAGGTCATTCATACAAACATTTCTAAGAGGGCCATTCATTCAAACATGCCAAGAGATCTATTCATTCAAACATGCCGAGAGGGCCATTCATACAAATATGCTGTGAGGGCCATTCATACAAACATTGCCAAGAGGTCCATTCATACAAACATTGTCGAAAGGGTCATTCATTCAAGTATTGCCGAGAAGGCCATTCATTCAAGCATTGCCGAGAGGGCCATTTCATTCAAACAACGCCGTAAAGTCCATTCATTCAAACAACGCCGTAAAGTCCATTCATTCATGGAAATTTCCAAACATAATCAAAAGGGTCAAAGCGATGTAAATCCAAATTCCGATGATTCGGCAGCTTTTAGCTCAAGGTCAAATGATGTAAATCGATTGACAGCCTACGTATTTATTTTCAAAATTAATCACAGCTTTACCCAATAGACGGAAGCAAATTGGCAGCTGCTAAATGGAGCAGACTGATCAAATCAAAACTGGATGTATGCGGAGCAAACGTGAAACTTTTTCTTACGCATTCGGTGGACATAGGGTGCCTATGAGAGTCAAGCTCTTCGGCCAAGACTTAGAAGATCGCTCCGCTCCATGCTCAGCATAATACTTCCTTATTTACTGAATTTGCTTTTCTTTAAATTTTTCCGGCAACCGGTCGGGCGCACATCGGCACACACAAAGGCATTTCCGTATAAGGGATCCCCTTTTTCTCCTAT
Source organism: Lycium ferocissimum (assembly GCF_029784015.1). Classification (NCBI taxonomy): domain Eukaryota; kingdom Viridiplantae; phylum Streptophyta; class Magnoliopsida; order Solanales; family Solanaceae; genus Lycium; species Lycium ferocissimum. The sequence continues at coordinate 47,576,083 of NC_081347.1, read as the reverse complement.
CGAGTCGAACTAAAAGTGAATGGATTCCCAAAATTAGGGATATGTAGGCAGACTCAATACTAGAGAGTCAGTCACATTCCAACCAGTCACCCCGAACTTGATTTTTGACAATTGTGCAATCCGAGATTTGCTTAAAATTACATTTAGAAATCGAAATTGAGTCGAACTACAAGTGGCCCGAGTTCTCATGTAACCTACGATATGTAGGGAACCCAGAAATCAGGGTCCGGCCACATATTTGAAAATCGCATAAAAATGAGAGGTAGTTTGGAGTGGGTCGGCCAAAAATCAAGGTTAATCAAATTTCGTTGCTCAGGGATAGTCCCGCCATCCCCGAACACCAAAGGGAAAGTTGTTCACACCTAATTTTTGACCTCCCATAATTTATTTTAATTACCCAAAGTCCTTGGATATCAAGCGGAGTGAAATGTGTATTTTGTTTCACGAGTCAAAATGATTTTATAAAAATTATTTAGAAAATATTTTGCAATTTCATTTGGCTAAATGAATTCAATAATATTATAAATCATTTAGAAATTAATTTACACATTTTTTAAATTAATATGGAACATTTGCTAAATTCAATCAAGAAGATAATTTAAAACAATTATTTATTTAATTGTCAAAATTATTAGAAAATCAATCAGCAAGCATTTTATGTCATTTAATTCAAGAAGTCTGATTAATTAAATGAATTAATCATTTTACCCCTCATTTATTAATTTTGCATAATCAATTGCATTTGTGCACTTTCTTGAGTTAATCATAATTAATCAAGTGTCTAATTATGGCCAATTTTATAAATTGCTTATTAAATGGTTAATTGGGGTCACGATTGAAATAATTAATTGTTGGCTCATTTTAGTCTTAGTTGAAATAGCTAATTTCCATGGCTTAAAGTTATTTAACGTCATTATCGCAAAATTACCCTTTAATCGTTTGGCTAAGTTTAAATCTGGCCTTAATTGAAATAGCTAAATTCATGGCTTAAAACAATTGAGGTCCTTATTGCAAAACTAGTCTTTAATTATTTAATTAGGCTAATTATGGCCATAATTAAAAATAACCAAATTAAGGCTATATTTGCAATTAAAGTTCTTTTATGCAATTGACCATGGTTTTAAAACTGATTAATTGGCTAATTAGTTTTAATTGGGTCTTAGTTGAAATGTTTAATCAATGGACATTTTTCAATTTTGGCCATTTGGTACAAGTTGTGTATTTTCCCCGTCATATGTACACATATATACATGGATATATGCGAATATACACGTATACATGGGTATAGCATGTATATATGATTAATGATTTGGGCTCCATTCATTTTCTCCTTTAATATCATACCAAGTCCAGCCCAAATAGCTGAGATCCGACCCAAGTCTTCCTTTTCATACCAAACATATACTAGAGGTATATGCCAAATGACCCCCTCATTCACAATGAAGGGTTTTTCTTGTAAACCCTAAAATGCCGCCTCACCCCATCTTTCTCTCTCCGCATTACCCATGCCATTTGTGGATAAATACTAATGTACAAACGCTTTTTACAGTCCTTGCTTTGCCGGAACGGGAAAACATTTAATGCTCCGTCCATTTCTTCTACAAACGCAACCCAAACATGATATTTACTCGTCCTTTTTCTTATTTTTCTGCAAATTAATGGTCAACAAGTACAAATCCCCTAATGGAATATGTCTCAATGTGAATTCAAACTCTCAAATCCCATTGGTTTGTTCAGAACCATGAGGATCCATTGAGGTTTCTCACATCTGGCCCTTTATTATTTGTTTATCTCGAATCTCAGCCGTTGAATGTGGGATAAAGGGCCTACCTAATGAAAACAAAGTGTCTCCCACCGACCTACCCCTCATAAACCCATATTCTGCTTTTGCTAAAAAGACACGTTCCCCGTGGTCACAAATCCATTCCCTGGTCCAACTAAAGCCCAAAGGAGCTAAAGAATATGTTGGTGCCTCAAAACTTGACCAGCACCCTATTCTGGCAACTCAAGAGGAACAATTCATCACTTTGCAGATTCCAGATGATTTTCCTAGATAGTGGAAAAATCATGGTTTCACCCATATCCATTTTGGTGCTGTTAGAATTGCATTAACATATCATGGAAGAAAAGGTCAACCAGTTGCGACTCGCCTTGCCCTTCTTGATACCAGATATAATGAGTACCAACATGCGAATTTGGGTACCACATAAGTCACTCTAAATGCTAGGACAGTTTTTGTCACTATATTCCCAAATTTTAGCATGTCCCTGTATGATCCATATCTAACAGAGGCTTTAAAACTCCAAGTCAAATTCAAGGTGGTCCACAAGCTAAAGATGCTATTCAAGCTACTTTACATTACCAAATAGCTTGGCGAGTTCAGAATCATGCTATGGATCTCTCCCTTCCAGGTGGAGAAAATGCTTTGCTCTTAAAAGTAGATGCCACCAACGGAACTACCATGTGCACCCAAATCCCAAAACTTGACTCTCTAGGGAAGAACTTATCAAAGTCCTTCCGTATACATGGGTCACGAATTATGAAAAGCTGAGAGAACCTGTTGAACCTCTCCAATCCTCTGAACCCACTTTTTCCAAAAAACCCGATAAAACGGTTGCTATAAGCTTTGACCACTCTCACCTTAAAAAACCCAACAAAACAACCTTCTCTTTCCAGATGTACCAACCCACTTATAACCAAGCACACCAAGATGACCCTGAAGCATTCTCTTACCATCTCCCAAGTATCATGAGCGAACATAACTGGATTAAGCAGTTCGATAATGAAGGTCATAATGTATGGTGGTTCAAATGTCTTTTCACGGGACACTGCCCATGGGATATCCAATGTGACTGTCAAGAATGTCTTGACGATGAAATTGAATGGGATGAACATCATACACGAAGAGCCAAATCAAAGAAAAAAGGAAGTAATTCTGAAAGAGAGTTTCGAACAAGGTATGAAGAAGGAGATTCATCTATCGGTTCACTGAGCCGTCTAGGAAAATATGAATTCCTTGTTTTGTACAAACCTCAAAACTGGCCACCTCTCCCTAACCAAAATTTATATCATAAACCATCAAATTCAAATATCCCAAAGCCAGAAATACTCATGATGAACCCCTCAAGCTCCAGTCACACCCCTGAATTTCCTTCACAACAACTTTTTGAAAAAGATGGTGCAAGCCATGCCCCAAAAATTCCAAGGCAAAATGTTGTGCTGCCCACTGGAGAAAAGCCACCGACAAGTGAAGTAGAAGCAACAATCAATTGGCAATTCGAAAATGCCATTTGCCAAAACAAAGTGTTAACTAACATTAGCACTTCCATCAGAAATGTTGCTCACACACAAAACAAGATGATGAGCAGGGTGGAGACAATTGAGAAAAAAGTCGAACAAGCATCTTCTCGCATGTCGGACTCGATCAAAGCCCTAGAATTGCGAATGACAAACATGCAGTATGAGATTTGTCCACCAGGCACTTCCCTTTTCCACTTCTTTAACCAACAACAAAAGGAAATGGCTGATCTTAAAGAACGAAGACAACAACTGAGATAAGGTCACCTTAAACCGCAAAAAACACAAAGCTGCCCATCAAAACCCACCTTTTTCCCCATGTCCTCACAAACATACTCACCACCAAAGCTTGACCATTCTTTCACTATGTTCCCATCCACAAAACGAGACCCTATGTCTTTTACCCAAAAACAAAACGATGAACCTGAGTTTGACATTGCAAAAATGGTCTGGGAAAGGAAAGACTCTATGGCGGCCCAAAAGCAGTCCAAACGGAAGAAAGAACTCAGGGAAGGCTCAAAAGAACCCGAGCTGGAAAACTTGATGATCTCAGCCCACAATATTCCTAACCTCTACGTGGCCTAACCCACAAATGATATAGAGGAAGATGATACCCTAGGATCCAGTGACCAAGATTCATATGACACTGATCCTACGGAAGAAAGCATTGAGACAAGCGAAGATTCCTCAGTTGACTCTTCAGAAGAAGATAACCCACCAATTTTCATGAATCAACCCAGAGAACCAAAAATCTCTGAAGTAGATGATGATCGTGACGGGATGACAGATGAGCCAATTCCAGAAAGAAGGCTAGAACCAATAACCGCAAAATTCATTGGGACTGCATTCCATACTTTCAGTCTGGATGATATCAAAGTATCAAAATGTCCCCAAAGGATCCAGGAGTTCTTCACTTGGATGGTGACAAAGAATCTTGTCGAACGGAAAAAGTACATGATCCTGTTAGAATTCACTTCAAGGTTCTTCGGAATTCTCAGAGACTGGTGCAAGTCACTTGGGACACAGGACAAAAATATGTTTCTCACATCCCAAGACTTTGCTTTCAATATCAAAATACTCCAAGAAGTATTTTGTGGAGATACCGACCAAAGGCAAGAAAAACTAAGGAGACAGTTCTTCGAAATGAAATGCGTATCATTTGACAGAGATGTCATCGATATCCATTTTCAGAAGATGGCTAAATGTTCTTTGAGTTAGGCGGAGAAGCTAGTCTCAAGCAAGCCTTTGTTTCATCACTTCCAAAGATGTTAACAAGCCAGACCATGACGATCATTGAAGAGAAGTTTCAATTAATAACGATCCCACCGGTCGGCTACATCAGGCAAGCAATATTTCTAGCATTGGATGATATCTGCACAAAGAGATCTATTTTGAAGCAGATCATACGAAACAATCCAGCCCTTGATAAAGCTTGCGGGAAGTCTGACCTAATTACTGGGTCAAGTTGTTCGTGCCATGCCCCCAGACGAAAAGGAAGATTCAAGCGATTCAAATGGCCAAGGCCTTCAGGAGAAAGATCGCAGTTCAGGAGGCGCACAAAATATTTCAGGAGAAGGAGCCCAGGCAAGTCCCGAAAAAATGACAGATGCTTCATCTGCAACAAGATTGGGCATTATGCAAAAAATTATCCCCAATCTAGAAGGTCGATCAAGCTTCTTACTGAAATAAAGGACTAAACTGGTACCCATCTAGGAGAAGATGACGATCTTGAATCTGTTCTCTCATTAGAGAACGAACCCACAGAGAAGACCCTCTTTTCCATAGATGTGTACGAAGAATATGGTGATGAATATTACCAGATTTCAAAACTAGAAGGAAAGGTCAAGAAGATATCAACAGCATCATGGTGATCTCGCAGATCCAGCTTAAAGTTTATCCATCCAAATGGGATAAACTAATCCAGGTTATTGCTTTTATGGACACTGGAGCGGTATGTTCACTGATGAACCCAGCTGTTATAACCCGTATTCTACGCCTTTGGACACCTTGGGAATTTGGGAGGCAAGTCAAGGACAATGTAATGAATTGATATTGTTTGGTTCATAAGTTGGTTATGAAAATTTTAGACGTGGAAATATTGGAATGTTGAAAATTTGTTTTATGAATTACAAAGTTAGCCACAAAAGATTGGGCTTGGGAAAAAAATATATATGAAATGGGCCATGGGGTGGCCGGTTGGGCCAAGCCCATGAAGGGGCCAAAGTTGCAATTTAAATAAACAAGGGACCATTATTAATCTAGAATTTTCAAGAGAAATTGAGAGAAAGAAGAAAGAAAGAAGAAGGAGAACCACACCATGGCCATTCGGCCATGGTCCTTAATTTTGGTCCCATGGAATTGTGTTCCCAAAAATTATTTTCTTATTGCATCCCTACTAATTCAAGGGTCCTCTACAACGTGGTATAATTATTTCGGAAGATAAGTCGTCCGTTTCGTCGTTTGGGCAAATTGGTGGAGTGAAGAAGTTGAGAGAAAAAGGTATGATTCAATCCTTTTTTTTAAGTTATAAAGGCTTTGTTGAGGTTGTAGTACATGGAAATGAATAGAGTTCATAGAAATATGGACGTTTGCATGATAATTATATATGCATGTATATGGCCGTGTGTGTGTATTGTTGGATAGGTAAGATGAGTTGAAGTTTATGTTGTAATTTAGTTGTGGTTATTATGGAAATTGTGTTGGAAATGGAGATTGAACGAAAATTGGAGAAATGTAGAAAATTGCATGTGGCCGTGGGGTATATAGTGATGAATTAATGATGGATTTGTTTTGTTTAACATGCTAATTGTGTTGTTGTGATCTTTACAATGTAAATGAAGGATATATGGGTTAAGTTTGCATGAAAATGGAATGTGGAGAATTATGTCATATTAATGTGATTTCATGGTATTAAAATCATGAAGTTGTTAAAGTGTAAATTGTTGTTGTTGGAGATGAATTAGTAAGTAGAAAATGTGTTGGGATGGTTTTGTTTCATATATGAGGATTTTGGATGGAATATGGAAATTGATGAAATTGTTGAATATCGGACATATAGCTTGAAATGCTCTTAGTTATGTTTAAATGATCTTAAATTAGTGAATGAATATGTAAACGTTCATGTTGGTTGAATGTGCGCAATTGGATTGAAAGTCGACATACTATGTAGTAAGGAAGACTACTTATGTTGGAATGCGTTTTGGATTGGTTATTTATATTGTTGTTAGTATGGTTGTTGTTGATTGAAATTGGCCGAGTTTAAACCTCGGGGATGTTGTATTTATAGGGGAGATGCTGCCGAAATTTCGGTAGGCAAATACTAAACCCAAGTTGGAAGTTTGAACCTCATGAATAGTAATTGGTAAATGTGACCATTTGTAGGATTTTGACGAAACGGGATTTGGATTTTGGCAAGCGGAAAGGACAAGAAAGGTATGTAAAGCTTTCCCATTCCTTCTCTTGGCATGTCTTAGATGTACTAGGTTTGAATTTGGACCTCGGGGACAACTCTACTCCTCGGAATCCACGTCCAAAAATGCCCCTTTTCTTTCAGTAAAATTGAACTAATTATGTTGCGATTGTATCAACAAGTCATCCAAGTATCTAGAACTTGTACATATGAAATCCGATTATCTTATGCCTCTCATAAATGACTTCATAAGGTTTAATATGCGCCGTTTGGGTACGCCACCTTACTTGACCCGAGGCGGACCCCTTATTTCCGAACTTTGTGTTGATATTCCGTTTGATCTTCTTTAAAATAAAAACTAAGGGGAAACTTTTAACTATTTTTCTAAGTTCTAAAGAATAACTACTATGATTATTTTAATGAGTCTTATGACCTACTTTGAGATTTGAAACTGCTTCCGAAAGACGTATGTTTCGACTATTGCCAAACGTTCACTATAAGGTCTGCCATTTGAGTTACGCTATCGAGCCTCTGTATATGTTTTACACTTTGATATACACATGATCCCTAAAGTTCTGTTTCAAAAAGAATCCACCGCGGTCATTAAAAGGTATGCGCTACGCTTCGTCCGGACCCCTTTTCCCTTGATATGTCATTTGATTATTCCGTCCGATCTCTCGTATATGTTGTACGTTTTATATTGCATTTAGTTTCTCACTACTCCGCTCGTGGATGCCTCAATGCTTCCTTCACTGAGCCCGGGCCAGGATATGTTATCACGCGTGTTCCACTGCATTGTTCGCCGTGCCTCGGTGTGAGGGGGCAGGTATATATGTACATGGGTTGTGGAGTATGATGTGCCATGTACACACTCTGATCTGATATGATATGATATGGCCATTTGATATGCTATGATATGTGCACATTCTGATATGATCTGATCTGTTGTGGCGCCACCGCCGGGGGCGACCACTTTCGTTTGCCGAGTCCCATGACGAGGGCCGGCTATGGCATGTTTTCTCGCTATGCATCCGTTTATGTTTTATGAGTAAGCATTTCCGATATTCCGGTTATTACATTCATGTTCTCGTATCCTCCGTTCGCCCGATTTTGTTTTTTTGTATTTTATGCTTTACATACTCAAGACATTTTTCGTACCGACCCCCCCGTTCTTCGGGGTTGCGTTTCATGCCACGCGTGTACACCCGTATGTAAAGAAGACATTGTAGAGGATGCTTCGCCGGAGTCGAAAGCTCCAATTATCCCCGGAGGCCGCCGAGTCAGAGCCTATGCGATATGTTTTCTGATTATCTGTTAGAGACTTTGCGTACGCAGTGTGGGTTCTCGGATGTTAGTCTCGCTTGGCGGCTCCACTAGCCGTCATGTCATTCTGTGTTATGCCATAATTTTCATATGATTACATATTCCGTCGATTTGTACACTACATGAGGATATTTCCGTAACATTTGTTGTATTTTGTCATTTTTGTTTGATTAATAGTCCGGAAGTTTATGTATGTATGTAATAAGAGTCCGTGGGTTCGCCGCTCCGAATGTGGGTCGGTGCCCATCACACCCTAGAAGAATCGTGGTGTGACACCACCGTCCTTCCCGACGATCAATGGATTCCACATTTCAAAGATTTCAACACTGCTGGGACTGGAGTCCTTACCACTACAGTCATCACAAAGCGTCTAAACACAATTGAATTCTTCCCAGGGTTGAAGTTTTGAACTAAGCTGATTGGATCAGATGTCCCAGGAAAAAATCTCATTGTCAGATTTGACATCTTCAGGCAACTTAAAATCAGCTCCAAATCAAAGCCTATGGAATAATGTTCAAGAAACAATTCAAGCCATATACAGATGTTTTACGATTATTCCAAATAACTGATGTTGAACAGATCAAGGAGATAGAAAAGCAGTTGGTCGAGCATTTATGTACGGATTCTCACAGGGAGTTTATGGGAAAATGCAAAAAGTCTTTATGGCTAAATAAAGAGTTTTTCATTAAACTCCCTTCAAGAAGAATGAAAACATTAATCCAACGAAGGCAAGTCACTCTGGCATGAATCCAGATCATCTTCAGCTTGCCAAAAGGGAATGCCAAGAGCTCTTGGAGTTTTGACTTATCGAGCCCTTTAATTTGAAATAGGCATGCGAGGCGTTCTATGTCAATAAACGGGCAGAACAAACAAGAGGTAAACTCAGATTAGTCATAAACTATCAACCTCTTAACTATTTCCTCCAAGATGATAAATTCCCTATCCCAAATAAACTCACCGTTTTTTCACACTTAGCCAAAGCTAAATACTTTTCCAAGTTTGACCTTAAATCGGGGTTTTGGCAATTGGGAATACACCCAAAAGATCGACCAAAAACAGGATTTTGTATACCCGATCACCACTTTCAATGGAAGGTCATGTCGTTTGGGTTGAAAACGGCACCCTCCCTGTTCCAAAAAGCCATGATAAAATTATTTCAACCCATCCTCCATACATCACTATTCTACATTGATAACATATTACTCTTTAGTGATACTATGGAAGAACATCTCACTTTGCTCCAAGAATTCCATGACCTGGTGAAGAAAAATAAGATCATGCTCTCACAGAAAAAGATGATTCTTGCTAAAAAGGAAATTGATTTTCTGGGGATGCATTTTATTCATGGAGCATATAGCCCAGGGCCACAAATTTGTCAAGAGCAAATTTCAAATTCCCGTACACCAATTTTTATGAAGTTGTAGCCTCCAATAGTTTTTAGGTGTGATTAATTATGTTAGAGATTTTATCCCTAATGTCTCTACATACATTGCTCTACTTACAAAAATGCTCAAGAAGAACGCCCAAGGTTGGGGAAAGGAACAGGATGAAGCAGTTCAGAGAATAAAAGAAATCTCAAAAGAGGTCAAAGCCCTCCATATTCCTTCAGACGGGAAAAAGATATTGCAAACAGATGCCAGCAACGAATATTTGAGTGCGGTACTTTTTGAAGAAACAAATGGCCAACGGAAAATATGCGGATATACCAGTGGAAAGTTCAAAGATGCTGAACAACAGTATCATTCCACATTCAAAGAAATTCTTGTCGTAAAGAATGGGATTAAAAAGTTTAATTTCTTTTTAATTCACACAGAGTTTCTTATCGAGATGGATATGAAGGCTTTCCCAAAGATGATCCAAATAAATCCAAAGATTATCCTAAATTCACAAATTCTCAGATGGGCACAATGGTTCTCCCCTTACAAATTCCAAGTAAAGCACCTCAAAGGGAAGGATAATATTCTAGCGGATTTCCTATCCAGGCCAGATGAGTTTTCAAAGAGATTTCAAGCCAAGCTACAAAAAAGGCTAACTAGCCAAATTTTCATGCTTGCAAGCTCACCAGGAGCTAGTTCATCTAGAATAGCAGATCATCCGCTAGAACTCTTCAGCAAATTTGTGGACCCATTTGATCCATCCATCCCAAGGCAAAGAAGGACTTTCTATGAGCTTCTAGTTTTCGTAAAAATATGGAGGATCCGTCCTTAAGCCATTCGGAGTCAATCCAGAATACCCATTTTATCACATATTCATAGCAATGAACAACAATTTTCCACAGGAGCTATTATGGTTTTTCTGGTACTTATGTCACCAGTATTATATTTTCATGGAATTCAAGTGCAACATGTTCCGATGTTTTGATAGGATTGAACCTGCTCTCAAAAGGTTTCTGCAATGGTTCAAACCACAAAGATATTGGGTTCAATGTTTCCAAGACTCCTATGCAGCAAAAGTGTTCATGTTATGTCGATTGATAAAGATTATTGATGGGAAGGTCTATGCTCAACTAGATATTTCACTATGGTGGGAATTCCCCGTCTCTATCTTGTCCTTAGAAGATGAATACAGTGAAGCACAGAGAATTATTTTCCAGCAAAATAAGTGCATCCCAAAGGAGATATGACCGAAAGAATGGGCTCGGTGGAATTACACTGATGACCATCCCCATTGGGAAAAAGTTCGAAAAGCAGCAAAGGAGTACCGAGCGCCGTATGAAATAATCAAAAATGAAGTCACTCATGCTATCACAAAGATAAGGTTGGATTTTTCATCTCAAGATTCAACAAAAATAGATCCAGCTATGGCAGGGCCATCCAACAGGAAATGCTACTACACAAGGTTGCGAAAAAGAATTCTGAAAAACAAAGAAAAATTCAAGCAGAAACATGGACCAGAATGGTGGATAGAGAAATAATACACAACTCCGCCGTCGACTCCATCAAGCACCGCTCCGTCGGATAAGGCTTACTGACGTGCTTACAAGAAAGACAAAAGCGGACCCCACGGTCACATGCTTGCACATGGTTGTCATGCTTCAGATAATGTTCCCCTTGTTTTATTAGGCTTGTTTTATTAGGCGAGTTTTATTAGGCTGTCTTATTAGGCTCGTTTTATTAGGCTTTTTTATTAGGCTGTCTTATTAGGCTTGTTTTATTAGGCCCTCACATGTCTAGCGGGGGCCGTGTGCCATGTAAGATAAGTCTTGTGGAAGTCTCCAACTCCTATAAATAGGAGGCCATGTAATAGTTAGAAGGCATCAAACAATCTCCCTATAAATTTTTCCAATATCAATAAATGTTTGCTTTCTAAGCTTCTCTTGTTCTTCTCTTTGAAATGCATCGAAAGGCTGATCCTAAGTTAGTATAGGGTTAGGAAATATTGAGCAAGTTAAGCTTGCTACAAGTGCAATAGTCCGAAGCTTTGACAGTATGTCTGTAGTAGTGTGAAAGTTTTTCCGAGTTGAGTAGCTTGGCTAGGAAGCCATCCCATTTTGTAGGAAAAACTTTCATATCTATGATCTTTCAAACTGTCCGACTAACTTAACAAGCCATCCTTCGAGTTGTTGAAGTCAGGTTCGTGGCAAGCCGTCCTTCAGGATGTTGAAGCCCAGTCCTACTATGTAAGAAAACTATTGTGCTTGCAGTCTGGCCGTTTTGCTTGCTATTTCCCCGCCCTCTACACACTCCATGGTATCATTATGGTTTTGAGAATTGGGGATTCTATATAAAGAACCTCATTCTTCACATTTTTTTTTTAAAAAAATGACATTTGAGCATACTAAAATATCAGTATACACAGAAAATCGAATTACCCAGGGCTTCTATTATTTGAGACCTTTACTTATTTGATTTAGTTAGTTTTTTAAAAGTTTTAATTGTTCTTTTGTGTGTGTGGCTGAGTGTGGAGGAGCAAGAAGACCTTCTTGAGTCCATTCTTGACAAGGCTGCTACTAAGAAAGGTAATTCCCTATCCTTTCTTTAATTTTCTGCATTTTTATTGGTTTTATATGCCTCTTTGTGTGTTTAAGTGTTTAGTTTAGCTGTGTTTAGTTTAGCATAGTTTAGTTAGCTCATGCCTTATATGTATTTATGTGCTTCATTTAGTTTAGTGTTAATTAGTGTTGTGTAATGTTAGGCTGGTTTACATTAGGCTATTAGTGTATGCTTGTTTAGTATAGTTAGTAAGGTTTTGACATTATGCTTATGTTTAGTTTGAATCCTGACGAGGCCAATCAATCATTGAGTATGATTAGATAGTGATTTAAATATGCTTAGTATTAACTTAGAATAAATATGGTTCATTTAATCATTTGTGAGCATGTTACTTGTTTTACTTAGTTAGCAGTATATCAAGCATGACTGTTGGTTTAGGTTAGTCAGATATTATGTATGCTATGTGTTTATTTACCTAGTTTGTTTTCCCTTAATGTTTAGTCTAGGTTTATCCTGTTTTCAAAGTCCTTTTGTATGATCACACATGCTTTCATTTATGAAGAACCTTGTCATGACCCAATTTAGCTAAGTCGCGCGGGCACCTACCTTTCCCACCTCAGTAGGCTCAACCCAAAAATAGTAAAAACATGAATAAATAAGTAACTATGTAGAAGAAACAAAATCATGTAAGTCTGACGATAATGATATAGAAATATGCGAAAGTAAGGAAAATACACCCCAGAGTCTGGTCTAACCATACAAGAGCATCTAACTAGAATCTATAAGTCTGGAATTAGCACTAATACATCAAAAGTCTGAATATGTCTCGGAATAGCAAATAAGACATAAATAAATGAACAATCTTCAAGGCGACGGATGTCCTCGTGCTCACCTTATAGACTCTAAACAGCAACTCTCGGAACGACTATCAGCCACGAGAAACAGAGGTCAATCCCACCTGAAATTCTACATTCATAAAAGAATGCAGTAAGTGCAGCTCAGCACAAACAACAGTAATGGTAGGTATCATAGGCCGACTAAGACTAGTTGAAATATATGAACACAATAAGGCAAGAGAAACAAGCAAACCATAGAGTACAAGTCATGCTTCCAAGAAATTGACTCACATAATCCAGCCTTCATGTTCCATATAGCCCCTCCGCACACAACTCAGAGGTGACTTACCATGTTCCATAATCATCAATGTTCCTTCTCGTTTCCATCAATAGTGCCAGTCACACGGCATAATAAAATGATATGAAATGAATATGGAACGATGCAAGTACAAACAATGAATAACATCAAGTTCAAGCTGTTCCATACACAGTGCATCAAATATGAAATGAATATAGAACGATGTAAGTACAACAATGAATAATATGAAGTTCAAGTTGTGCCACACACAGTGTACCCATATCGTCAACAAGTGATCCACACAGTATTCATAATGAATCTCCAATTTTCATAACAATAGGAGCCAACTATCCCAAAATGGTTATACCAATAACGAGGCTTACACTAAGTACCAATAGCAATATCAAGTAATTTCATCCTTCCAATTTACTCTAAATTCACAAACAATCCACCAATTTATACACAACATACCAAACAGGGTCCTATGGAGTCTACAGGCTATTAGCCCGATCAAACAAGTCACAAGCAATACCAAACCCTAAGGCAACATCCAACCCAACATCATACCCAAAGGTTTACATGAAATCTCTGATAATATCATCTAAATATATGCTTCTCTAGTTGAAGTCTCACCACAGGGGTAAACCGTAACCTATATAGAAGGCCGAACAACAATATCACCAACAATCACACCTTATCCTTTTCTTTCCTTTGAGCCTCGAGATCAAGAAAGTCTAAGCATATTCGAATCAAGAAATCAGAATCAAGAATAACATCAAACGAACCCTACTTATATTCAAGACTCAAATCCCTAACCTATGGAATGGGTTTTATGAACTAGAAAGGTGAAATTAGGAATCCAAAGGTTCCAACATGAAATTAAAGCTCTAGGTGATCAATTCTCATCAATATCAAGCTAGAAGAACCAATAATTTCCTCAAATTCGAATTCTAGGTAAAACCCCCAAATTTTGGGTATAAACCCTAGCTTTAATTCGCATAAAATGGTCAAAAATAGTGAAGGAATATTTTTTATATAGCTACTACTATCAATTCCATACTTAATCAATCCTAATCCACCACAAATTAAGGTTTTATAATTAACAACTTATTCAAGAAAGAAACCCAAAACTGTTACACCTTGGAATTTTGTGTCGCTCGCATTATGAACATGCCAATGTAAACCTAAAGTGGACATGAAGCCCTTGTAAGGTGAATAAGGATGTTTGATGATTCTAATTAAGATTCCAAAGGCATTTGAGGCTAAAGAAGTAAGTTCGTCGGAGAAAGTTAAGGTTGAGCCATGTTTTGGGAAATTTCGTATCATTTGAGATATGCATTGCCTAGCATCACCTTGAGGAAGAGATATGAGGTCCCTTAGATGGTGAATGAACTATTATATAAGTTTCAATAAGGTTTATAAGGATTGGAGGTTGAACGAATCGACGAGAATAAGTTTCGGATAATATGGGTTGTACGGCCATTTATACGGACCGTATAATTTATACGGCTCGTATAATGGTCCATAGAATACTTCCAGAGAAGGGTGAATCCCTGGTGGGATTATACTGTCCAATTATATGGATCGTATAATTTATACGGCCCGTATAATTGGCCGCATATCCGGGTCGGGCCAGCTTTTTCTAAAATTTATATATATCCGGCCCTTACACTTTTATTTCATTTTTCACCTTTTCCAAACTATTGAGAGCTCTATAACCTTCCCATACATATATTGGACCAAACCCAAGAGAAATCAAAGATCAAATAGAAAGAATTAAGAGATTCAAGTGTTGGGGGACTCACTAGGGTTTGTAGGATTCAAGAATTCCTTGGGTGTAGTTGGTAACTTGATCCAAAGCTCATTCCTATGACATAAAAGGTCTGTTTTCATGTCTTTTTCATGTTATTAAGCATGCTTGGTTGTTGAATAACTTGGGTGAGGGAAGAAAGCAGAAGATAAAGCTCAAACATAGATTCAATGATATTGTGAGTAATAAATTAACTTGAGTTATAATTCTTATTATGCTATGAGTATAATCTTGTTGTGGGTGGTACTAATGATGTTGAGGAAGTATTATATGTAAGTAAATATGGTGTTGTGTTGTAGCTATTGTTATGAATGACCTCGAAAAGGAGTTTTGAGGATTGGACGATGCTTAACTTAAATGAAGCCTCTTGATTATGGTATTGTTAATAATGTCATTGTCGTTTGAGAGTTGTTTTGGATTTTTATAGAAGTGGATGAAATAGGGAAAATGCTGCCTAATTTTTGTTAGCTTATGAATCATACTAGTTTGAACTTAAGAGTGTCTTTAAGACTTAACGTTAGTATGATCCTTTTAAATGTATATCTTGTGAACGTGAGAAGGAGAACGTTAAGCGATTAAGGAGACGTTAAGGTATGTTAAGGCTATTCCTTCTTCATTTTGGCATGATCCTATGTTATGAGACAACAAGCGATTAAATGAGCTTCCATATTACTCTACTATTAGAAGCACTAGGAGTATTTCAGTCCTTGATGCCCTTATACCCCGTATGATTTTTCCTTCTGTTCATGGGTCTTGAGATTACTTATGTTGATGATGTTAGCTCAAAAGTTGTCCATCGGAGGTAATATGACCTTATGTCACTCCGAGAGTTCTATGTATACATTTCAGTTATGCGTTGCATTCATATACATATGCATATTGACCCATGACCAGAAGGCGTTATATACGCGTATATTATATATACATAGGGTATAGGAAAATGGATAGGCGTTATATACGCATTACCACCTGATCAGCTGGTGCACATTGATGATGATATATGGATCGGGCCGTACGTTCCTCGGCATTATTATATGATATATGGATCGGGCCGTACGTTTCTCGACACTGTTATATTGGATATAGATCGGGCTGAACGTTTCTCAGCACTATGGCCTATATTTATATACATGAGCATGATTATTATTGAGAGCATGCAGATTATGCGCCCATAGAGGCATTGGCAGTTATACAGATACAAATTCATACAAATCTATGCAGACAGCTTTGAGTTCCATATTCCGTTCATGATTCTTATGCTTATACTTATATTACTCTTATGCCTTACATACTCAATACATTGTCCGTACTGACTGCCCTATTGCCTGGGGGGCTGCGTTCATGCCCGCAGGTTTAGGTAGACAGACAAGTAGTCACTCGCAGACCTTTACTCGCAAGAAGAGTTGGTGCGCTCCATTTGATCCGGAGTCGTTAGCCTATTTTGATATGCCATTCTTTGAGATGTATATGCATATGGGTATGACGGGGCCCTGTCCCGTCCTTTTTACAGTTTTCTATTCCAGTAGAGGTATGTAGACAGGTGTATGTGTATGTCAGATGATGTAGCCTTATTGGCTCCTATTCTTTTGTGTACAGTATATGTAGCGGCCTGGTTGTCTTGCACTGTTCTTTTAGCTTGTATGTATGTAATGTACAGAGTTCATGATGTCACCTTCATGAAGCAGTATGAGATCAGATTAAGTCACTTATGGGCCGGTGATGTTCAGTATGACTCAGATATAAGTATAGGGGTGTTTGGTCACTGGAGGTCAGACACTCGTCACGACTCACCGGCGTGGGTCGTGACAAAAACCCTCTCTTATTCTCCAAGTTCTATGGAGCTACTAGCATGAATTCTTACTTAGGAAAGGTAATGAAAGAGATCGAGATTAGAGGAGAAATCTGACCAAACCCTCTATAAATCGCCTCCAAGATGCTAAGGAAATGTAATATAAGGAATCGAAGGGAATAAGGGTTTCCAAAGGCTTTTAAATAAGAAAACTACCCGTCAGCTACTTTTACGGTCACTCGGTCCCTTTTGCTGTCGCCCGACCGCTTGGAATCGAAACTCAGAACGATGCCAAAACCTCTCGGACACAAACCAAATATGCAGATATGAATAAAAATGCACTATGAACGCATTCGTGGGCTCGAAATTCCCATTCAAGGTCTCATTGACCAAGTCAACACCCGATACCATAAAACTAACTTTCCAACCCAAGTCCCAAAATGCACCCGAGTTCATTGGGAACTGAACCGAATATACACACAAGTTCTAAATGACTATCCGGACCTCTCGAAATCGATGAATATTTGAAAAAGGTCCATTTACTCAAAAGTCAACTATGAGTTAAACGGTTTTCACTTACAAGCTAAATTTTCTAAAAGTCACATCAAAACTCACTCCAATACCTAAGGAACCATGCCACCAATCCCCGCGGGTCAAAATGGTACTAACAAGGCTCGGGGATTGGTTAACAGGGCAAAATGGTCCAAAAATGCAATAACGACCGAACGGGTTATTACAAACCTACCCTATTTATTTGAAGCCAATCATCTAACTTAACAAGGTTGATCATTCAAACCTTCAGCATAAACCTATCCTGTCTAGAAATTGGGGGCATCTGCCTATGTGTGAGGTTTGTCTTGTGTGATTGAGGTGGCGGGCATGCTATATTTGGATCTTTTGGTGCATATTTTTCACTGTATGAGACTTTGTGAACATAACCTAAGTCTGGACTGATTGTTTCCTATATCTGAAATGATGATTTCAAAATGGTTACTGGTTTTTTCTTCACATGCTCCTTAAACTGAGCATGTTTATTTTTTCCTATTTGGCTGTTGAAGCATACTTGCCTTAGCATGATTCCTTTGGTCTCAGTTTAATCAGTCATCCACTATGTGAGCGTTTGTTTAGTTTGAGCTTGTCATTGCTGGTAGAGATTAGTTTTGTTTGACTGATAATCATGAGAGCAGTTTATAAACCTATTTGTTTTTAGTACAGTTCATAGTTGTTTGTCTATGTTGTTGAAAATGATGTTTAAATGCTTATAGGTCATGTTAACAAATATCTTGTCAAAATTTTTAGCTTAGTTAGTTGTTACTGGAGGTTAGTCTGGACATATAGGACAAATATTTTAAGCATGTGAAGAATAGGGATATCATGTTTACCTAACTAGAGATAAATATGTCATTTTGGAGCAGCCCTCTATATTTTTTTTAATTTAGTTTGAATCACACCCATGCTTGTTATTTGCTTAGCTTTTGCCACAATGCCAACCATCATGATATCAGTCATCTCATGACTACTCAAATGTCTGCCTTTGTCTTGGATCAAGTTTGTTTCAGTGTAAGTTTGTTCATGTATGTATTATGTGCATAAGACCAACCTCAATATCATGAAGCATGCCACTTGACCTAGTCTGACTTCTTTGATTCTGCACATGTGTGGCATATTCTATCCTCTTGATTCCTATTTAATGGAAATGAATGTAGTAATGGGATCTGTGTGGGTTGATGTTGTTTACCTGAAGTATGTTAATTTTTTTACGGGTATTCCCTTTGTTGCATTTAGGACTCTTTTTACTTATGATGGTTTGATATGAAATTGATTGAATCATGAGAAATATACATAGTTATATGGATATATATCTTGTATATTGTGTTATATATTGGGTGGTATGTCTCATATACTCTAGGTATCTCATGTCATGGGTTTATGAATAAATTTGTTTACTTGTCTGAAATTGGGCTCAATTATTCTGAACTTGTTGGCATTGGGCTTGTTTCAGGTCGTTCCATTGTGTCCCATTGTTTGGACCTGTTTCACCGTATTGTGTCTTATTATAATAATTGGGTCTTTCTTTCGCTTGGGCTAACTGTTTCGTGCGTACATAAAATGGAAGAAACATGATATATGTTATATGTATATGTGAATATATCTTTTGTGCATCTTTAGTCTTTCGTTATACGAATTACTAAGCATAGATACCTTCTAATCGTATTTCTTTTTTCCCTTTTTCTTTGTCCGCATGAAACTTCATCACGGGCCATTTGGGCCGTCCTCATCTGTATAAAACCTATTGGGTCTGAGGCCCAACCTCTTTTCTTGATCGAGTCCAAAGAGAAAGTAAGGGAAGCTAATATATTAAAGGCCCACCTATGGTTGAAAATAGGCAACTGGTGGGCTCAGATAGGCCCACCAGCCTAAACTTTTCTCATTATGTACATGTTAGTATATCCATATGTGTTTGTAAACGACTCTTGTCTAATATTGAAACCCCTATGAATGTTAGAATTAGGAAAAACACTTAGTATTATTAGGAAGTCTCCTAAATTCTTTCAAACCTCGCCTAATATAACATTTGCATGGAATCAATACCAAATTTCGCAAGTTCAAAACTGGTTTGACAACTTGGTTAAGTCTAAATGATTTTAAAGTGAAACTGAGTTATAGATTGGGCCTTCCTCCGCTGTAGAAATTTGGAAATCATAAAAAATAAGCTTTGGGCCTTAAACCAGTTTTAAAACGCTGCAATTGTTTCCTTTAGACTTCAATATAATTTGGGACTAGATAAAAAAAATTGAATTTTGAAGGCTGATCGGGATAAATTGACAAAAAGACATTCTTTAGAACTTGTATAAATTTCAATAAACTTAGAATTTTCAGCATCTAAAATGGATTGTTTGCCTAAAAACTTGGACAATTTTCAGAGAGAAAACAAAAGTATTTTTTGGGCCAAGGCCCAACCTAAAGGGATAAAATCAAATAGAAATATATTGGGAAAATTTTGAGTTAAGATGGCTTTAGTGTGGACTATGTTTGACATATTGAGCTTCAATGGGACTAAAATTGGACTTAATAAACTTTTCACTTTCTATTATACTTATATTATGAAAAGGGAGATATACTCCACGTATTTTTTTAATATATACATAATAAAAACCTATAAGAACTAAACTCATATCATTAGGACCAAAATAGTAGCGACTCTACTCGGCAGAAATTCCGAGTGTGTTTGGTCTGGAAATGAAGTGAGTTGAACACTTATGGATTTTGAAACCAAAAACCCCATTTTCTAAGGGGACATTTTTCCAGAATTTTGAATTAATGATAAGCATGACACATTTGCGATAAAGTAAACATTTTTAAGCAAGCAATCACAGTTAATCACACATTGAAGCTCGTAAGTCAACCATATTCTACGGATCCTCAATACTAGGGTGTTTAAAACCTTCCTAGAGGATCACCAAAACCCTTACCTCGAACTTTGATTCTAAAAGGATTTTTCTCTTGTTTAATAAACGCTTTTAACCCAGTTTTTCCTATTCTCCATTATAAAATTAGGTGGCAACTCTAAAAATACTTAAATCCATTTAGAGTACTAACAACCTCTTAGTATCTTTTATGTACCCACATAAAAGTGAACCGTAACATCAATGTACATGTGAAATGAGAATATATGCCATGCATGATATCATCATAATTATACAACAAGATTCATGCCTAATCTCATTATCCTTCCTTTCTCCAATGATAAATGACACAACAAGAGAGAAATGAGTGCAACACATATCACAACATAGCAATTAAGGCAAAAAGCCTAATCACAATAACAGGGCAACAAGCCAACATCAACCAACCTAATAGAATACCATCCGCATCACCACAGTACGAATTCAAATACACTATCACAATGCACAAATAACGGCGACAAGCCCACATAGTCAGATGTCATACCAATCTAGGTAATATCCAACCAGACATCATGTCCGAAGACCTAATCATGCTTTCTCCCGTCAATTCCACACAATATATACGTTTCGCTAATCAAAGTCTAACTACGGGAAGCCGTAACCTACTTAGAATGCAGAACAGGAGCAACGAACTACTCCACACGAGACTTCTATTTTTGAAGCGCCTCAGAATGATGGTAGTCTAGTAAATAACATCGCAACTGAGTAAATGACCACGACAACCAACTAATCGAATGATAAATCAATTCAGGAAAGGTTACTCAAAATACCCCTAATGAGTCACGAGGGCAAAACGGGAAATTAAGGGCGAAATTACCTTACCCATAGTCCCAACAATCATAATCCTTAAATTCATGGCTTTCTAATCACATTAGACCCTTCAATTTCATCAATTAGTCAAAAACGTCTAAATTTTTGTGAAACCCTAAGTCTCATAATTAGATTCTTAGACTATCAAGCAATTCAACCCTAGAATGTGTTAATCTACACTTCTAGATGTTATAAGTAGTAAATTAAAAAATAATAACCAATTCAAGCTAAGGTTTCATTATTTAGAATTCTCGATCTTTAGCCCACCATTTTTAGAACTTGAACTGCCATGAAAACTTAAAGGGGAAATGAAAATAAACAAGATAATGGTTTAGAACTTAGCTTCAAGGATGATTCCCCCAAGCTCTTCAATAATCGCCTCTCTAAGCTCTTAGAATAGGTTTTAGGAGTGTTTTTACTAATGAAATCGAACTTAGGAGATAAATGGGATTCTGGTCCTATCATTCTACTACTATAGTCCACACACACACACACACACACACACACACACACACACACACACACACACACACACACACACACACACGGACACACATGGCACACACACACACGTGGCGACCAGACCATCCGTCATGGTGGATAATTATTAAGCACCAGTTTCTCGCCATGGCGGTCACACCAAAACCAGCAAAAATCTGATTTTCAAATTCTTTTTCGAAATCCTGACATCAATCCAAGGCCCCACATACACAAACCAGATATGTACACACACAAAAAACGCACTACGAATTCACCCATGGCTTTGAAATTTACAACGGAGGCCTAATTTACCAAGTTAATCCCCAAACAGAATAAAACAAGATTCTAACCAATTACCCAAAATTCAACCAAATGCCTCAGGAACCAAACCATCCACCCCACCAAATCATAATCGACCCCCCGAACCTCACAAAATTCCCAAAAAAGTCCATTTACCCAAAAGTCAACTATTGGTCAAACGTTTTTACTTAAGGATTCTAAATCCTTCAGTTTTTACTAGACTAGCTTAAAGTCTCGAAAATGGATCAACAGGGGTAAAATGGTCAAAACGCACAGGTCATTACATCAAATACCAATTAAATAATCGTTTATCCTCGAATGAAGAAAGAGAGTACGAAAGCAGATGGTAACCAAGGAACCTATATTATAACCCTCCGGAAGCATGTACGGCGAGAAGTAAGCTAAAACACTACTCGTTCACCTTATCCATTAAACTTTCTTAATTAGCTCAAGATCCAATTTCCCATATTTCCCATACTCGAATTTCCCTCACAACTGATCCCTGAATATTAGAACTATTTCTGCTGGAATTCTCTGATTCGATAAATCCGCACCTCTAAACACAACCAATAGGTCCCACATTTCTTTCACCCTTCTAAAGCTGTTCATCACACCACGATTTCTTGGAATCACTCGAACACATGCCCGAAACCATGACTTACTCTAGTCAGAAAAGAATACTTGTTTTATTGGAGCAACTTTAAGCAATTCTATCAAACTGATCTTACTCATAACTGACTTCGCTAGTTCCAAGTCTTCTTAAACCTTCAAATCACCATACTGGAACCCACTGAATACCTCGCCAAGCCAAGTCCAAAGGAAAACCATCTGATCACTCTAAAGATCTATCGCAACCATAGTACCTCCTAGAATCATTACTAAGCCCGATGTAAACCATTATAACTGTCTGAATAACTAACCCTTGTAAAATATCATTAAGTCTGCTCGCAAACCTCGATAAAGCTTGATAAACCTACCATACCTCAAATCTGAACTGTGACCCATCGAATCCGTGAGGTGATTTGCTGGGAAACCCATAAGTCCTTCTGGAAAATATATACATAGTCCATCAAGCTTAATTCGAAACCCTGAATGAATGCACAACCCCTGAATAACACTAATAGTCACTTAAACCGACCCCAAACCTTTCGAAAATCAATCACAGTCCTATCACCCATCAAGGGCGACTAATTTTAGTCCTTTAATATTCTGAAACTTCTCACTTAAGCAATCCGATTATTAATACCCACCACATAACACACTGCCACGAATACGGTCTCATCTCGAAAATACAACTCTAACCTTCACATTATAGGGATTTTCAAAAATCCTCTCCTTTAACCCACACTAACTCATCCCCTGTAGAGTGTTACGATATTATCCAGCTGCGTATCACACAAGCCACTTCCATAAGCCTTAATATGTCAGTTACCTAAAATTTGCTTCTCACTAGTCACTGATCAAGAAACCTCACCAAACTCCGTCATATCACTTAGTCTATTTTTTTGTAGAATCCCTTCCTTAAGCATAATCACGATCGCACCTCATCTAAAATATGTAAGACAATAACTCTACAACCTATACTGACCCAAGTAATCCACAAGATGTACCTTATTTTTACCAATTCTCGATCAACTGTACTTTTTCCCGACTCTTCAATCCCCCAATTCCAATCAAATCATAATCATCATCACCTTCTAACCATTTCTCGAAGCCACTCAATAGAATATTGCAAAATCATAAGTATTGCAAACTAGTCGAGTCAATCCTGAAGATAGCAACATGTCACCCACTCTACACCCTAGAGTTCCCTTAACTCACTCTACTCTAAAACTGAAAACTTTCTAAATCCAGCATATCACATAAACAATCCTACTATTGCTCTGATGTATAATCACCAAGGTACCTTTGCTCAAATTCCCTTAACTCGCCTTTTCGAAATGTTCCCTACAACTCGAATTATTCAAACCTCATCATAAATTTACCACTTAAATTCCTTTAAACGCTACTCGCCCGTAAAAACACAGCTCTTGCCTTACTTGTTGAACCGGAACCCTTCTAACGATTTGCGCAATTATCCCTTTCATTCGATCAACTCAACCGAGTAGTAATACCAATAGTAGTAGGAACTAGCCAAACTTACACAATAGGTGCAAGGCTCTCAACCCTAATTCAATATTATATGCAACACACGATAGTTCCTTGAGTACTAAAAACTTCACACTTGACCAACACTACAGTCGTTCTTATTGGTCAACCACCGGCTCCCCTTAGCCCACTGCATAAACAAATATACCAACTCAACACTTAACCCTTGTGTCTATTCTACCATACATGACTGCAACATAATCCTCAAATCACTAGCTCTCGATTCCACGATATCCTTATCATTCCTCTAAACACGAAGAACTGGTAAGCATACCCTTTACTGAAGGATTAGTACCACTGCTGCCCAACATCTTAAGTCTCCACTCATCACAAGTAACATTGTTTTTCGATCTAATACTGTTACACCTCCCGTTTTCATCGCAAGAAGGTCTTTAGCTTATTGGAGGTTTACACCCTTTGCATGAAAAT
The DNA here is from genome assembly GCF_029784015.1 of Lycium ferocissimum. Classification (NCBI taxonomy): domain Eukaryota; kingdom Viridiplantae; phylum Streptophyta; class Magnoliopsida; order Solanales; family Solanaceae; genus Lycium; species Lycium ferocissimum. The sequence goes on along the minus strand of NC_081347.1, from coordinate 47,551,755 downwards.
CTGCACCCGAGTCATTGAGATATTAAGTGCTTTACCTTGCATGTACCAAAGTATGAGTATACGTTCTTCGCAATACAATAGGATTAGAAGTTAAACGAATCAAATCGTCGTGAGTCGGAACGACTCAGGGAATCGGCGAAACCGGGCCCCTCGACGGACTGTCGACGTGTCGACGGTGGCGTCAATCCATGTTATTGACACGCCACCATCTGTGATTCTCAGGTGGCTGCATTATCGATGCAAGCCAATGGCCATCGACGTTTCGATGGCCCGTCGAGCCGCTCGTCTAACCGCACCCCTAGAATTTTCTTGAACCATCTATATATGTCTAGCCCTACGAATTTATTTCTTATTTTCTCAGTCCCAAACAAGAGAAAGACCTAAAATATTTACTCTCAACATTTTTCATCATCTTGGAGGAATTCAAGCAAGATCCGAGCCCCGCAAAACCCGAACTAATGAAGAAGATGGTTGTTCCTAGGGTTTAATCAAGGTGGTGAAGCTTGGAAATTAGAGTTGAATTTGATTCTTGGTATTCTAGTCCCTTCGAGGTATGTGTATGATTGCCACCTTTGTGGTTGAGTGAAGTATCAAGAATTTTAGTGATTTTAGGCTAAGAAATATAGTTATGTGGGAAGTTGTATAAGGGTAAAGTTAGGGTTAAGAGCTATTTTGAGGGATGATTTGGAATAGATTTGATTATATTTTGGTATGTCAGTGTTGTTATTGTTGTTTTTGTTATTGTTGTCGATGTTGGGTTGAATTGGATGTTGAAGGGTTGCTAAGGTTATAAGGGAGATGTTATCCGCAATTCTTTAAATTCTCTTCGTACTTAAGTGTGTTAATAAGTAAGGTAAAGGGTCTAATTGTGACCTATGTTATCTTGGTTGTAGACTTATGAGTTTAAGAAGTAGAGGTTGGACGGGTAGATACGCTTCAAGGTATGTTAAGGCTATCATTTCTTTTATTTTGCCATGATCTTACGATATGAATGAATAACGTGTAAACGGGCTTCCATATTACTCTACTCGTAGAAGCATTAGGAGTACCTCAGTCTCTGATAATCCTATACTCCTTGTTATGATTGTTCCTTCTATTCTTGGGTCCGGAGATTTCATATATTGATGATGTTAGCTCAAAAGATGCCTATCGGAGGTAGTACGACCTCATGTCACTCCGAGAGTTTTAGTTACTCATTGCACTTATGCCTTGCATCCATTATACATATGCATATTGACCCTTGACCAGAAGCCGTTATATATGCGTATATTATATGTATATGGGGTATGGGGAAAGGGATAAGCGTTATATACGCATTACCACCAGATCAGCTAGTCCACAATGATGATGATGATATATGGATCGGGCCGTACGTTTCTCGACACTATTATATGATATATGGATCGGGTCATACGTTCCTCGATACTGACTTATGGGATATATGGATCGGGCTGTACGTTCCACAGCACTAACAGTATATTATGACCTATGCATATCATACACCCTCAGAGGCACATTCATGTTATACAGAGTTATGCAGATGTTCTCAGATGTTCAGCTCCAAATTCATTCAGATAGCGAGATGAGTTTTCATATTTCGGATGTCTTTCATGATCTCATATACCTATTGATCTTATGCCTTACATACTCGGTACATTATCCGTAATGACTCGCCTATTGCTTGGGGGGCTGCGTTCATGCCCGCAGGTTCACGGAGACAGACAGGCGGTCCAGCTCAATAGGATTCCCATCTAGCGGTGGTCAGTGCGCTCCACTTGATCCGGAGCTATATCTATTTTGGTGTGCCGTTCTTTTGAGATGTATACGCATATATGGGTATGGCGGGGCCCTTTCCCATCCTTTCTACAGCTTTTATTCTAGTAGATGTCTGTAGATAGTTGTATGGAGATGACATGTGATGTAGCCTTGTTGGCTCCTATTCTTTTGTGTACAGTATATGTAGCGGCATAGTCGGCTTGCACTGTTCTTTCAGCTTATATATCTATATACAGATTGTTCAGAGACCCTGAATTTATTCTTTCATGAGTCAGTATAGTACAGATTGAGTACTTATGGGCCACCTTATTGTTCAGTGTTATTCAGATACGAGTATAGGGGTTTTCGGTCACTAGAGATCAGGCACTCGTTATGACTCATTGGTTGGGGTCGTGACAGAAGTGGTATCAGAGCTGTTCCATCCTAGGGTTGTCTACAGATCGTGTCTACTAGAGTCTTGTTTATGGGTGTGTTATGCGCCACACTTATAAACAGAGGCTACCGGACATATAGGGAATTGTCATTCTTGCTCTCTTAGATCGTGCGATAGAGTCGTGTCTTAAGAGTTCGCCTTCTAATAATTTGTTCTGATTTCAGTGATGCGCAAAAAATCTACAGCCACCCAGAAGGGCAAGAGAGTGGATGGTGAGGCCACTAGCCGTGCTCAGCGATCCACCAGGGCTCGAGGCGATTCCCAGAGTGAGAGCCCTTCTCAGACTTCGCATACCCTGCCTCCAACACCTCTCCCGGTTCCTCGGCCCGGATGCGCACCGGCTCAGGATATGCAAAATGTTATACAGTTATTAACCAAATTAGTAGCCACTCAGGCTCAGCGTTAGGGAGTTGGTGTTGATTAGGCAGACCGAGCTAATAGTACGAGGGTTAAGAATTTTCTTGGTTTAGATCCCCCAGAATTATCCGTGTTGAAGCAGAATATAGATCCTCAGGACTTTATTGATAGTATGCAGAGGACTTTGAGGGTTATCCACGCTGATGAGGTCGAGTCGGTGGAGCTGACTTCTTGTAGGCTATGTGATGTTGCGGTGCAGCGGTATCAGACATGGGAGCTATATAGGGGAGAGAATGCCCCTCCAGCTGTTTGGCGAGAGTTTTTGAATGCTTTTGTTCGCCATTATTTACCACCAGAAGTCCGACGGGCCCGAACAGATAGGTTCTTGCGTATTGAGCAGGGCAGCATGAGTGTTCAGGAGTACAGTGTATACTTCAATTCATTGGCTAGATATGTCTCAGCTATGGTGGCTGAGATGGAAGATCGATTTCATCATTTTGTGGCTGGTCTAGGGCCACATTTGATAGATGAGTGTGCAACCGCTGCATTACAGCCGGGCGTGGATATTTCCCGTATACAAGCATATGCACAGAATCTAAAAGATCGTAAGCGTCAGTGGAGGACAGAGCGTGAGCATGACCGAGGCCATGGTAAGAGGGCTAGATCTTTAGATATGATTGGCGAGTTCAAGGGAGGAATGAGACAACAGCATTCCCGATATCCATTTCATTTAGCAGGGAGTGCACCTCCGCAGTTTTTAGGCCAGAGATTTGATCTGTCTTTTTATTCCGGAGCGGGTCAGAGTTTCAGAGCTTCGGGTTCCCAGTACAGACCAGAGTCAGGCTAATTGAGACCACCTTTGCCATGGTGCACCCAGTGTGGTAAATTACACGTTGGACAATGTCGACTGGGATCAGATGTTTGTTATGCTTGTGGCCAGCTAGGCCATAAGATGAGGGAGTGTCCGATGAGGGGTGGTACAGGTATCGCTCAGCCTATAGGGTCCATGGCTGGTTCCTCTTCATTAGTGTGCCTCTCAGGGCAAGGTTCTCAGATACCAGCAGGATGTGGTAGAGGGAGGAGTGGAGCATCTAGCTCGAGTGGGCCTCAGCACCGTGTCTATGCATTGGCTGGTAGACAGGATCGTGAGTAGTCTCCTGATATTGTCACAGGTATATTATCATTTTCCTCCTATGATGTATACGCACTGATTGACCCAGGTTCCACTTTATCATATGTTACTCCATTTGTTATTGGCAAGTTTGGGATAGAGCCTAAATCGATTAAACTGTTTAAGGTGTCTACGCCAGTTGGTGATCCAGTTATAGCTAGGTGAGTATACCGAGGCTGTGTAGTGATAGTTTGTAACCACCATACCTTAGCAGATTTTATTGAGTTAGACATGATTGATTTTGATATTATTATAGGCATAGATTGATTGGCCTCTTGTTATGCTAATGTCGATTGTAGAACAAAGATAGTTCGATTTCAGTTTCCCGGTGAGCCAGTCTTAGAGTGGAAAGGTAATGCTGCTACGCCAAGGGATAGGTTTATTTCCTATCTCAAGAAAAGGAAGATGATCAGAAAAGGGTATATTTATCACCTTGTTCGAGTCCAGGATGTGCAAGTAGATTCACCGACCCTTCGCCTCTGTCCCTGTGGTCAATGAGTTTCCATAGGTGTTCCCAGATGAGCTTCCAGGCATTCTTCCAAAATGCTAGATTTATTTTACTATTGTCTATTGCCAGATACTCAGCCAATATCTATTTTCCCATATAGAATGGCGCCTGCGGAGTTGAAAGAATTGAAGGAGCAATTGAGGGATTTACTCGAGAAAGGCTTTATTAGGCCCAGTACATCACCGTGGGGAGCGCCGGTATTACTTGTAAGAAAGAAGGATGGATCTTTGCGAATGTATATTGATTATCGGCAATTGAATAAAGTGACTATAAAGAATAAGTATTCACTTTCGAGGATTGATGATTTATTTGATTAGCTGCAGGGTGCTAAATATTTCTCAAAGATAGATTTGAGATCGGGATATCATCAGGTTAGGGTGAAGGAGGAAGATATTCAGAAGACGGCATTCCGGACTAGATATGGGCACTATGAGTTCCGTGTCATGTCATTCGGGTTAACTAATGCTCTAGCTGTATTCATGGTCTTAATGAATCATGTATACAAACCCTTTCTAGATCTGTTCGTGATCGTGTTTATAGATGATATTCAGGTTTATTCATCGCCAGAGGCCGAATATGCAGATCATCTACGTGCAGTGCTTAGAATTCTTCGAGATAGAGAATTATATGCGAAGTTTTTCAAGTGCGAGTTCTGGTTAAACTCGGTGGCTTTTCTTGGTCACATTATTTCAGATGAAGGCATTAGAGTGGATACTCAAAAGATTGAAGCTGTGAAGAATTGGCCAAGGCCCACGACACCAACGGAGATACGTAGTTTCTTGGGCCTAGCAGGATATTATAGAAGGTTCGTGGAAGGATTTTCTTCTCTTTCAGCCCCATTGACCAAGCTGACTCAGAAATCAGCTAAGTTCCAGTGGACGGATGCATGTGAGTGATGTTTTCAGACATTGATGGACAAGTTGACTTCAAAGACTCGTCTTGGATCGTTCCCGGAGGAACGAGATAGTTATGTGATATATTGTGATACTTCAGGTATTGGGTTGGGATGTGTGTTAATGCAACACGGCAAGGTTGTTGCTTATGCCTCCAGACAGCTGAAGAAGCACGAGAAGAATTGTCCTACCCATGACCTTGAGTTAGCTGCAGTGATTCATGCCTTGAAGATGTGGAGACACCATTTATATGGTGTTCATGTTGATATTTATACTGATCACAAGAGCCTTCAGTATATCTTTAAGCAGAAGGGCTTGAATTTACTTCAAAGGCAATGGCTAGAGTTGCTAAAAGATTATGATGATGATATTCTGTACCATCCTAGAAAAGCTAATATAGTAGCTGATGCTCTTAGTCGTAAATCCATGGGTATCCTATCATATGTGCAGCCAGAGAAAAGGGAGATAATCCGTGAAGTTCGTCAGTTGGATGGCCTTGGAGTTTGGTTGTTAGATTCAGGCGATACAGGAGTTACAGTTCATGATACAACGATGTCATCTTTGGTAGCTGAGATAAAGGAACGTTAGTACGAGGATCCTATTTTAGTTCATTATCAGGATACAACTTCTCGGAAAGAAAAGAAACTTTTTATGGTCACGGGAGATGGAGTACTCAGGTATAAAGGTAGATTGTGCGTTCCTAATATTGCAGGCCTTCGTCAGCAAGTTATGGGGGAAGCCCACTATTCTCGCTATTCTATTCATCCGGACACAACTAAGATATACCATGATCTCAAATAACTTTATTAGTGGGATGGCATGAAAAAAGACATAGCAGAATTTGTCGCTCAGTGTCTGAATTGTCAGCAAGTCAATATAGAGCACCAGAAGCCCGGGGTTTTATTGCAGGATATGGAGATTCCAACATGGAAATGGGAGATAATCAATATGGATTTTATTACAGGTTTGCCCCGTACTCAGCTGAAGTATGATTCAATATGGGTCATAGTTGATAAGCTTACAAAGTCAGCTCACTTTCTGCCTGTCAGAACTACTCATTTAACTGAAGATTATACGAAGCTTTATCTTAGAGAGATTGTACGACTTCATGGTGTTCCTACAGCCATTATTTCAGATAAAGCGGCGCAATTCACAACTAACAGGGGCGCAATTCACAACTAACTTCTGGAAATCTTTTCGGAATGGATTGGGGGCTTAGGTAAGTCTTAGTACTGCATTTCATCCGCAGATAGATGGACAAGTAGAGCGTACTATACAGACGTTTAAGGATATGCTGAGAGCTTATGTGATTGACTTTCGAGGTAGCTGGGATGATCATTTGCCTCTTCATATAATAATAATTACCATTCTAGTATTCAGATGGCTCTTTTATGAGGCTTTGTTCGGGAAGAGATGTAGATCACCTATAGGATGGTTTGATGTTGGAGAAAATCAGTTAGTAGGCCTATACTTGATACAGCAAGCAGTCGATAAAGTGAAAGTCATCCAAGAAAGATTTCTAGCGGTGCAAAGTCGACAGAAATCCTATGCAGATAACCGACGGTGCAAGTTAGAGTTCGAGGTAGGAGATTGGGTCTTTCTGAAGATCTCACCTACGAAGGGAGTAATGAGATTTGGCAAAAATGGTAAGTTGAGCCCTCGATACATTGGGCCATATAGAATCATTCGTACAGTGGGTAAGGTCACATATGAATTAGAACTACCTTCCGAGTTGGAGTCTGTACATCCAATATTCCATGTTTCTATGCTTCGTAAGTGTATAGGAGATCCCTTGAGAATTGTACCGATAGATGACATCCAGGTGACCGAGCAGTTATCATACGAAAAGGTTCCTGTGGCTATATTGGATAGACAAATTCGTCGATTGCAAACTAAGGATATGGCTTCCGTTAAAGTTCTGTGGAGAAATAATAATGTTGAAGAAATGAGTTGGGAAGCTGAAGAGGAAATGAAGGCTAAGTACCCGTATTTGTTTTCGTCATCTCATGAGGCTCAGTCTGAGACATTATCTTCCCCAGGTATTGATTTTATTTATAGTTACTGTGACTGGTCATGTGAGGCCATGATATTGTATATTTTAGCATGTGGCCCTGTGTGGCATTATTTTGGGTTGCTGTGTACAGGTTGGATGGGTAGATTTACAAGAGAGACTCTGTCAAAATTTTTATAGCCCATGACTTGTATGAACATTCGAGGACGAATGTTTCTAAGCGGGGAAAAATGTTACACCTCCCGTTTTCGTCGCAAGAAAGTCTTTGGCTTATAGGTGGTTTACACCCTTAGTATGGAAATTCGCACCCGAGTCTTTGAGATATTAAGTGCTTTACCTCGCGTGTACCAAAGTATGAGTATACGTTCTTCGCAATACGATAGGATTAGAAGAAGTTCACGAATCGAATCGTCGCGAGTCACAATGACTCAGGGAACTGGCAGAAACCAGTCCCCTTTGATGGACCGTCGATGTGTCGATGGTGGAATCAACCCATGCCGTTGACATGCCGCCATCTCCGATTCTCAGGTGGCTGCATTGACGGTGCAAGTCGATAGCCGTCGACCCGCTCATCTAACCGCACCCCTGGAATTTTCTTGAACCATCTCTATGTGTCTATCCCCGCGACTTTATTTCTTATTTTCTCAGTACCAAACCAGAGAAAGCCCTAAAATATTTATTCTCAACATTTTTCATCATCTTGGAGGAATTCATGCAAGATCCGAGCCCCGTAAAACCCGAACTAGTGAAGAAGAAGGTTGTTCCTAGGGTTTAATCAAGGTGGTGAAGCTTGGAAGTTGGAGTTGAAGTTGATTCTTGGTATTCTAGTCCCCTCAAGGTACGTTATGATTCCCACCTTTGTGGTTGAGTTAAGTATCAAGAATTTTAATGATTTTAGGCTAAGAAATATAGTTAAGGAAGTAGGAAGTTGTATAAGGGTAAAGTTAGGGTTAAAGGCTATTTTGAGGGATGATTTGAAATAGATGTTATTATATTTTGGTAGTTAAGTGTTGTTATTGTTGTTATGGGTATTGTTGTCGATGTTGGGTTGAATTGGAAGTTGAAGGGTTTCTAAGATTACAAGGGAGATGTTATCCGCAATTCTTTAAATTCTCTTCATACTTAAGTTGGTTAATAAGTAAGGTAAAGGGTCTAATTGTGACCTATGTTGTCTTGGTTGTAGACTTACGAGTTCAAGAAGTAGACGTTGGATGGGTAGATATGTTTCAAGGTATGTTAAGGCTATCCTTTCTTTTATTTTGCCATAATCTTATGATATGAACGAATAACGTGCAAACGAGCTTCCATATTACTCTACTCTTAGAAGCATTAGGAGTACCTCAGTCTCTGATGATCCTATACCCCTTGTTATGATTGGTCCTTCTGTTCTTGGGTCTGGAGATTTCATATATTGATGATGTTAGCTCAAAAGATGCCTATCGGAAGTAGTACGACCTCATATCACTCCGAGAGTTCTAGTTACTCACTACACTTATGCCTTGCATTCATTATGCATATGCATATTGACCCTTGACCAAAAGGCGTTATATATACGTATATTATATGTATATGGGGTATGGGGAAAGGGATAGGCGTTATATACGCATTACTACCTGATCAGCTGGTGCACAGTGATGATGATAATATATGGATCGGGTCGTACATTCCTCAACACTATTATATGATATATGGATCAGGCCGTACATTTCTCGGCACTGGCTTATGGGATATATGGATCGGATTGTACGTTCCATAGCACTAACAGTATATTATGACCTATGCATATCATACACCCTTAGAGGCACATTCATGTTATACAGAGTTATGCAGATGTTCTCAAATGTTCGACTACGCATTCATTCGAATGGCCGAGATTAGTTTTCATATTTCGGATGTCTTTCATGATCTCATATACCTATTGATCTTATGCCTTACATACTCGGTACATTATCCGTAATGACTTGCCTATTGCTCGGGGGGCTGCGTTCATACCCGCAGGTTCAGGGAGACAGACCGGCGGTCCGACTCAATAGGATTCCCATCCAGCGGTAGTCAGTGCGGTCCACTTGATCCGGAGCTGCAGTCTATTTTGGTATGTCGTTCTTTTGAGATGTATATACATATATGGGTATGGCGGGGCCCTGTCCCATCCTTTCTACAGCTTTTATTCCAGTAGAGGTCTGTAGACAGTTGTATGTAGATGACATGTGATGTTGGCTCCTATTCTTTTGTGTACAGCATATGTAGCGGCCTAGTCGGCTTGCACTGTTCTTTCAGCATATATATCTATGTACAGATTGTTCAGAGTCCCTGAAGTTATTCTTTCATGAGTCAGTATAGTTCAGATTGAGTACTTATGGGCCACCTTGTTGTTCAGTGTTATTCAGATACGAGTATAGGGGTGTTTGGTCACTAGAGATTAGGCACTCGTCACGGCTCATCGGTTGGGGTCATGACAAATACTAATAACCACCTTCCTGAAAGAACTCATAAACCACTACCATATAGTCATGTAGAAACCGAACTTAACTTTTCACAACCGAATACGAAATCCATTCTCGTACAAATTGCAACCTTAACCTGACGAGCACGTCAGATACCAATTGTCCCTTCTTAATGGCGGAGATTAATCTTTCCAAATCCTCTTTTTTACACCTCCATTCCATTAACACGAAAGTGCTTACACCCATATACCCTAAGAAATCTTACTTTGCTACTCATTTCCCACAAAAGTAGTCCTTCATGTCCTTATTCTCAACTTCTCTTCTTCATTACACGTGACCACAATACTTTTTCCCAAATCCTATGATCCTTACCGAACTAACACTCGTGCCATGCACACCATCTTAATACCCAGCGAAGTTGAAACTTATTCGCAAAACCAAATATATATCTAACAAATAACACTTGTTAAGTCATAAATTCACTTCTGCGACTTCCGAGCAACCCACCACTGAAAACCCGAAGATCATGCGACCCTTTGTACCATCTTTACCATTTCTCAAGTGTAACGATCCGATTGGTAGTTACAGTGCTAATGGCCCTTATACCCCTGTTGACCCTTCGCTAGATTGTCGAGCGGATTTTAGAGTGACTTTTGGAGGTTTGAGTCTCAACGTGGATGTTATATCCCGCATTTTGTGCAATCGGATAATTCAAGACAATCGTGGGAAGACAATAAGCAAGGCCACATTTTATTTTGTTTGGCATATGAACTTTTTGTAAAAAAAAAATTAGAAGTGGAATTAATGAGGAAGGTCAAGGGCATAAAGGGAAATTCGCAATATGACTCGTGGGAATATGGAAGAAAGACGAAGGGCAAAGTTGGAAGTTGGAAAAATTGTTTCCATAAATTACAAGAACTAGCTAAGAATATAAAGTGGGCTTGACATTTTTTTAAAAAGAAAATGGAAGGCCCAACCGGCCATGCATAGGGTCCAAGCCCACATTGAACAAAATTTGGTCAATAAATAAGATGACTAAGTCATCTTTATCACATAACCTCTAGAATTTTCAAGAAAAGAAAAACAAAACAAAGAAGGAGAAAATTTATAGGCCATTCGGCCAAGAGAAAAATTCCAAGGAAAATTGATAAAAAAAATTCCTTCAAAAATTACTTTCCACCAAGTAGAGGGTCCTTAACAAGGTGGAGTTGTTGTTGAAGCAAGAAAAACTCACAATCATACAAGTTGCCAAGTTGTAGCCAAGGGAGAAGTGAAGAAGAAAGGTGAGTATTAATCTTGTTTTGTGTGTTATATATGGTTTATGTGTGTTGTGGTATGCTAAAATGGATGAAATTCATGAAGGAGAGAAATATAGTACATGGCCGTGTATATATATATGTGTAGGAGTCATGATTCAATTATGTTGTCTAGTGTTTGGTTGTTATGGTTGTAAATGGTATGTAGAAATAAGTAGAATTTATGAAAATATGAAAGTTTGTGAAGTGGGTGTGTTGTTTGAAAGTTGGCCGTGAGTATGTGTCAATGTGTAGGAAATATGAATTGAATTTTATGTGGTAATCTAGTTCTAGTTATGGTGGAATTTGTATTAGAAGTGAAAGTTGAATGAATTAGTGGAAGCTGGAAATTATAGTATGTGGCCGTGTGTGTATATTGATAATTGAAAGATTTTGTATATTGAAAGACAACGTTCTTGCATGGGTAGTAAGAAATGGTATTAGTATGACGTTGTTGGAATATATATTATAAGGTTGTTATTGTGTTTATTGAAGTCGGAAGGTTTTGAAGAAAGTAGTAAATTGAGATCGTGCATTTTGAATGGAATATGTGAATTGCTAGTGTGATTGTTGAATTATGTTAATAGTTTGGCCGGGTTTGAATTCCCGGATTGTGATTGATGAGAAATTTGGCTATATTGGATGTTGAAGATGGTATATTTACAGAGGAAATGCTGCCGAAATTTCGGTAGCCAAGTGTTTCCTTAAGATTCCAATTCTAAGAACCCTAATAAGAGTTTTGGTAAACATGACCAATTTGCAGATTTTGACGAGATTACGACGTGAATTTGGAATAGCAAAAGGAGTGGAAAGAGGTATGTAAGGTTTCACCCTTCTTTCTATGGCATGTCTTAGACGTAATAAGTTGGGTACGAGCCTCGGGGACAACTCTATTCCCCGAGTCCGCATCCAAAGTTTTCCTTTTTCCTTCCGCAGAACCGAACTAGAAAGTGCGCGAAATGTTGGAAAGACCTCTAACCCCTAGAACTTGCATAAGAGGACCCGATTACCTTAAAACCATTCTAAATAACGCCATGACACGTAACATATGTAAATTTTGTACGCTATCTCACTCGGCCCGAGGTGGGCCCAGTGTTCCCGGAATTTTCCTATCATTTCGCTTGACTTGTTTTGGATTAGAACCCTAAGGAAATCTTCGACCCTTGTCCCGATTGTCGAACGATAAGTACGGTATCATCCTAGTGCAAAAGTATCCCTGATGAATGTGATCTTATAGCGATAACGATGAAGCCAAAGGTGAGAGAAGTGCCTACGTTAGATATGTAGACGATATATTTTGCTATAACAATGAAAATCGAGAATGTTAAACTAATTACGGATATCCCAATGCTATTGTAGGTAATGACTATTCTAAGGATTTTAAATACATGGAATTATGCCTTACGACCCCGATTGATGTGTGTACTCGACATACGTATATGTATATGATAACCGAATCAGAGCGCTATATAGGCGCTGATAAATACACATGATATAAGTATATGTATATGATAGCAGAATCAGAGCGCTATAGACGCTCGGTAAATATATATATGATATAAGTATGTGCATGTGACAAAAAAGAATCGAGCGCTATAGACGCTAATTATATGTATATGATATAAGTATATGTATATGATGAAAGAGCCGGGCGCTATAGACGCCGATATTTGTACATGAAACATGCATATATTTACGGGGAAGATGGAGATAAGAGCGGAGCGTTATATACGCGTATCCACCGATCGAGTTGGCATTACATGACATGATATCGTCCGGACGCGGGATGCCGGACGCGGGATGTGCATATTTATGGTTAAATGGATCGGCCGCCGCCGACGCCTCGGCAATATGATATATTCTATTTTTATGTATATATATATATATATATATATGAGTAAGGAAAGCTAAGAAAGCACGGCATACGCGAGGGCACTTATATGTACAGGTTATGTTTCTATCCCGAACATGTGTTGTAATTCTTTTATGTCGTTATACATGATTTATGTTTTTCGCATATTACTATCCATGCCTTACATACTCGGTACACTATTCGTACTGACGTCCCTTCTTGTGGACGCTGCGTTTCATGCCGCGGCAGTCGGCGGATAAGGCGGATTTGATCTTTAGAGCTCTACCGGCCCGTACATGACAGCGCTCCGGTTGTCCCGCAGCCTCACTTCGTGGTACTCTTTTGTGTATATTTTCGGGCACGACAAGACTCGGCCCTTTCTATGTATAAGTGTACTATGTCTAGAGGCTCGTAGACGGATATGTACGATCGATTATGTACGGTTAAATATGTGGTATTTTGGCATCTTAGTGCTGTTGTATGAAGCGATAGCGAAGCTAACTAGTCTATGTTCATAATGACGTTGCTAATGTTAATGTTCGATTCGAGAAAAAAATACGGTCTCGTTCATACGACTTGCTAAGAGGTACAGGTAAAATGATAGGTAAGGGGTGCTCGGTACAAGTATCGGGTACTCGTCACGGCCCCTAGTTGGGTCGTGACAGTGGAATCCGTTTGACCCAAATTTGACACTTGAGTAAGCGAACCTTTTTTGGAATTTTATCGATTTCGGGAGGTTCGGACAGTCATTTATGACTTGGTAGTACGTTCGATTTGGTTCCCAATGCAATTGGAAGTTTTTTGAAACTTCGGTTAGGAACTTGGCTTTAGGCCATTAGGGGTTGACTTGGTCAAATAGACCTTTGTTGGGAAATTTGAGGCCACGGTTGTGTTCGTAGTGCACTTTTATGTGTGTTTGCATAATTGTTTGGTATCTATGGGGCCTCGGGGATAATCAAATTTCGGGATGAGATTGCTCAAACCCAGAAGTTTCTAGTTCTGGTGTGTGTGCTACAGCAGTGCTATAACCGTTGTAGCGATCATGCTATAGCGCTTGGGGGACGGCTATAGCGGACTGAGCAATTTATCGGCTAGCCGTCTTATAGCGGCATGCTTGCCGCTATAGCGGCCCGATGATTTTGAGTAGAGGCCACCATGGTAAGCCTTATAGGCGTCGTAGCGCGTGCACTGTAGTGGTTCGATGACCACTGCAGTTATAGTCAGGCAGAATTATTTCTCTTTTCTCAAGTTAAGACTCTTAAACCCTATCACTTCTTCTCATCACCTTTCTAAGCACTCTTTAGGGGAATAGAGCTACTTATGGACTGATTATTCTTGAAGGTAAGATCTATGACCCTAGCCCTTATCATTTTCCTTCCTAGATTCCTATTTGATGCATAGAATTATTAGAATCTAGATAGATAATATGAGTCTTGTATTAAAATTCTTGAAATGGGTTTAGACTTCTAAAATAGAAATTGGTGGTGAAATTGACTAGAATAACCATAGAGCTTGATTAATTCCTTGTTGCTAAGCTTATTTCTTCCATTATTAAGGGTTAATTTGAGGATTGAAAAATTAGGGTTCATACCCAAATTTGGGGGCTTTTCTTTAAATCTGAATTAGGCTTAATCTTGTGTTGTTTTAACAAATGATTAGTGGGTTTGATCACCTCGAGCTTGAATTGCATGTTTCATCTTTCAATTTCTCGTTTTACCCTTGTTGGCCAGTTTTCCCAATTTCCTTGGGTTAGAATTTGACCTAGCTAGAAGTATAGCAATATAGGTGTTATTATTCATGGTTTTTAATATACAATTCGATTATGAATAAACTTTGAGTACTTGGAGGCGTTACGAAAAGGAAAGGCCAAGGTGTGATGGTTCGAGTCTCTTGTTCGACTTTCCAAGTAGGTTACGACTTATATAATCGATTTGTGTCCTTTGTGGAACCATTGATTATATAATCTTGTTTGCATTATTATCATGCATTCACTCGTTCATATATATATATATATATATATATATATATATATTGGGTTGCGCGTCGTAACACTTATTGGGATCGGGTTGCACGAACCGCAACACTGACTGGGATCGGATTGCACGTTCTGCAACAGTAACTATTGGATCGGGATATACGTTTCGCAGTAGCTACATGGACTTAGCGGTCCCCCATAGGTCATGACTATTGAGGGGATGAGATATTTCGTTTGAAGCGTGTGTGTATCAATGCATATGCATTGCATTCATCTCATATTTATTGTTGGCATTGTTTGGGACTTGTTGACTGATTCTTGGTGATACGTGTACTTGATAGTAGTCCTTGAGATATGGATCGGAATTATAGCGGACTTGAGGTGATTGACTAGACTTGGTGGTTTGGTACTGGATTCGGTAATTGATTATGTTGAGTTTATTCTGATTGTGAGCATGCCTAATTTTTCAGTCTCTTTCTTATATATATCATTTTCTAACTGTTGTCGGCCTATGATGCCTACTCAGTACGTGTTGTTGTATTGATTCTACCCTGCTGTATTCTTTCTGAGTGCAGAATTTGTCTGCACCCTATGACTGAGTCTTGAGGCCTTCTGACGAGTATTCTAGGGTGAGCATTAAATGGATTCGTTGCCCGGATGCCTCTTCGTAGTTACTTGTCTTATTTTGATAATCTGAGATAGTATTCCATTATTAGACATGTATTCATATTTAGACTTATAGTATTTATAGTAGTGGCTCTTATACGGCCTTAGACGCATTCCTTGGGATTGTTGTATTATTTCCACACTTATTCACTGTCCTTATTACTATCTAAGTTTGAGATTTATATTTGATTGCCTTGATTAATTTATTGTAGTTAAATGAATGATTTGGGAAAGGGTTCGCCTACCAAGGCGGGAAATGGTAGGTGCCAGCACGATTCCCCTAGTTGGGGCGTGACATCAAGATAACCCACACAATAAACGAGTCTCAACCACTATTGCACACAACAGAAACCTCAAGTCTTAGCTGGATACTGAACTTAGTCCCGCATCCGAATCAGGAAAACACATCTAGTACCATATCAAGCCATGTCATAACAAAACCGCTCGCATAAGAATTTAGGAAATGAGTTTCCTCTACTCGTGGTAGAATAGGACAAGGAAATTCAGCTATGAATTGGAACCGACTAGATACTAATTTTAATGAAGTAGCATAATAGAATGAAAGAATTGAAGGTTCCTAAATGTCTTATAGCCTCTCGAGATAAGTACAAAGCTCATCGTACCGATCCGCAAGACTCTATTAGACATGCTCTTGTACTTGTAAGATCGATAACCTAGGGCTCTGATACCAACTTGTCACAACCCAATTCGTGAATCGTGATTGCAGCTACACTGTCCCCGCAGGTAGGCGAACCATTCCCAAATCATTTTAATCATATACAAGAATTATTCGGAAATGAACAATAATTTAACTAACAGATTCAAATTATATAAATGATAATTGCGGAAGTAAGAATAATCCCAAAATCTAGTCTAAACTAACACAAGAGCTACTATTACATAGATACAAGTCAAATAGGAAGTAAAAATCTCAAATGTCAATATTGTCTCAAGAATACAAAGTAGACAGTTAAATACAAGAATAGACTTCAAATGCGGATCTAGCCCAAAAGCTCACCCTGGAATCTCTATCAAGTAGACTCGGATCACCCTCGAGGACGAGAAACGGAACTAGTAACAGACTCTAGACTCAAAGAAGAGTATAACAAGAGTAGTATCGGTATAAACAACAAGTACTGAGTAAACATCATAGGCTGGAGAAATTTCCAGAAAGTTATTGAAGGTTTTTGAAAGTTATTGAGAGTTATAATCCCAAAGTTATTGAAAGTTATAATCCCAAAATCTTTGCTAGAATTCAAGGTGGATATTGAAGATATCGCGGTTTTAGCGGGAGTAAGGTATGAATGCTCCTTTATTGGTATTGATTCAGGTTTAATTATGGAGATAAATTTATTAAATAGTTGTATAATGAATTTGTTGGTTGAAAAATTGGATAAACATCGTGTGGGATGTTTTATGGAGTATTTTGGTATTGAAGATGATGTTATTGGTGGTGGTGTTGTTGTTGTTGTTGTGTTGGTTGTTGAAATTATGATTTCGAGCCAGGCATGTTAACAGGGGTGATCTTTGCCCGAATTTTGGCAGATTCTAAAGGAGTTTGATTTAAAGACTGTAGATAGACATATGACGATAAGTCTAACGGTAATATAATTTCTCTTGAATGTAGATTTACAAGTTTGGGAGAATAAGCGTTAATTCGTAGGAGATCAATCAGGTATGTTAAGGCTAGTCCCTTTCTTTCAAAGGCGTGATTCGTACGTTACGATTCCATATATGTCTTCCATAACATCCTTGTTCCCGAAAAGCTAAAAGTTCATGATTCTCAAGGTTTACGATATTAAAAACAAGGTGTTTCTATGATGACCATGGTGACAATGATGACTCTCTTCTTGCGAACTTATATATATTTTCCATGATGTCCTTTTTCCCACAAGCTAGAGATTTATGATTCTTAAAGTTTCTTTTGACGCTAAAGATGATTATGTTTTCAAAATGATAATGATGACGATGATGATGATGATCCCATTTCTAGAAGTTTCAAAGTTGTGATTTTAAATGCTATGATGAGACTATTTAGTTTATTTCATGATTTCCTTGCATTTCTCATTGTTGTTGATCTCTCCTTATGAATTATTCCTTCGAGGTGAGACATAGCGATGATGATTATTTCATAATATAAATCGGAGGTTACCGATCTTACGTCACTCCGATAGAGTCGTAGCTTTTTTTTTTTTGGGGCTCTCATGTATGCTACTTATCTTATATATGTTTATATGTATCTATATGTATATATGGGATATGGGGAAAAGGGTGAGGCATTATATACGCATGACCACCTGATCAGTTGGTATACTATGATATCGTCCTGGACGCGGGACGTCCGGACGCGGGATATATGGGTATGGATCGGGCCGTTCGTTCCTCGGCACTATTATATGATATATGGATCGGGCCGTTCGTTTCGTGGCAACATAATATGTTTTTGGATCAGGTCGTTCGTTCCGCGACATTACTATTTTGTGTATATACATGTATGAGAAATGTTTTTCAAAAAAAGCTAAGCATGTATGGTTTTCGCCTTATGAGGCAATCACATGTACAGATGATCTTATCTTATCTTATGATATGTTCCTTATCTCTTATTATATTGTTATTCACGCCTTACATACTCAGTACATTAGTCGTACGCGTCCCCTGCTCTGTGGACGCTGCGTTCGTACCGCGGTAGGCGGATAGACGGGCCCAGGATCTTGGGAGCTTTATCGGCGGCATATCGAGGCGCTCCAGTTGTCCGGAGATGGAGCTTTTTGGTACTACTCCTTTGTACATATATATGCTTGGGCATGGTAGAATCACCGTGCGTGGATTCATATATTCTACTTAGAGGCTCGTACACATATGCATCTTTGTTAGGTGTTCGATAGCTTCTTCAGTTCTTATTACTGTATAATATTTCGGTAGTCACGCTGGCTTATGCTTATGTACATTGTTGTTGATGATTGTACTAAGTATGATAAACATGAGCTGTCTACGTGGCCCACCTGGAAATGGTTGGAATGGTAGACTCGAGGTTCTCAGTAGGTTAGTACCGAGTACCCGTCATGGCCCTCTGGCCGGGTCGTGACAAAGTGGTATCATAGCAATTCATCCTATGGCATGTCTACGAGCCATGTCCGATGGAGTCCTGCTTATGGGCGTGAAGGGCGCCACACTTATAAATAGGAGGCTGCAGGGCATTTAGGAATAATTGACCCTCTTTCTTATCTTAGATCGTGCGATAGAGCTATGTTATCAGTATTCCCTTTTTCCTAATCGTGTGTTATGATTTCAGCAATGCCTATGAAGAGGAAAGCTACAGTGGCCCAGAAGGGCAAGATGGTGGCCAAAAAAATGACCTAACGGGAGCCATCGACGGAGGTAGAAAAGGGTGAGTCGTATAACGAGGTTCCATCTCGGACCTCTCTGCCTCCGCCCACTGCCGGAAGAGCATGGGGGAAGGGCTTCAGCTCCGGCTTGATACCTCCGGTTCCTCGGCAAGGTACTAGGTTAGCGATGATCGAGGCTATTCGGTTGATGACTCGGTTGGTTTCCGCTCGGACTCGGCGGCAGAGATGGCGGCCGCGGTGACAAGAGCGGTTGGTGCACGAGCTCGCGATTTTGTGCTTTGAATCTCAAAATTTTACGGTTCAAAGCGGAGGAAGACCGCGAACACATAGATGAAATGTTAAGGATCATGGATTCTCCGATCCAAGTCGGGATTGGAAAA